>NW_010973013.1:3465740-3465997 GCF_000737465.1 Haliaeetus leucocephalus | reverse complement strand
TGTTATCAATTAATATGTATAATATGATTGAAATAACCAGGGAGCTGCTAAAGTCTTGTGTACAGCCCTGCTCCCATCAGTTAATATTTAAAATAGGGAAACAATAACTAGACATGATTTAGGGTTTAGGAACTATTAGACAATGGGGCTTTATGCTTATGTCAGAAAAGATAACGGATTGTAGTCTGGTCAATAAACCTTGAAGAACCGCTTGGAACTGCCAAGATTAGGGAAGAAGTAGGTAAAAGGTAATTCCT
>NW_010973013.1:3441595-3465422 GCF_000737465.1 Haliaeetus leucocephalus | reverse complement strand
AAAAAATCCTGGTGAGGAAGAACTTGCTTCAGTGCCTGACAAGAATCAGAACATGCTACAGGAAGAAACAGATAATTTTGAGAAATATGATCTAAGAAATTAGTTTAATTGTACAGTGCAGCCCAAAGAGGAAGGTAATGCACTTAGGAACTGTTAACAAAATTTTCTGCTTTAATTAAAGTTATCATCTGCTGGAACTCATGAAAAAGAGAAAGACATGAACATTATGAAAGCATCAATGAACAAGCATAAGCTACCTTTGTGAAGTTTCTTTTAAGTATATTTCTAGCCTTCAAATTGCTTAGAATGTATGAAAACGTGACTCTCCAAGGCTTATAAATCAGAATAACTTTTGTTATATTTCTCATTATCTTTTTGGTACTTCATACATGTGTCACAACCTCTATACATTGGTGGGGTATTTAATACATCCTTCGCTTTGTGACTTCAATGTGGAAATTGAGATAAATATACTGTTAAGTAACTGAAGGGAGAGAATTAAGAAAAATGGGAAAAGGCAGAAAGAAAAAAAAAAAGAAAAGAGAGTAGCTAGCAGCTCAGGTCTGCATTTTCAGTCAGCCTATGTGAATCACATAAGAGTGATTCAAAAGAGTGAATGGCTCAAGAAAGTGCAGGGCACTGCATTGTAATATTGCCTTCCTATGAGCTCTGAATGTAAAACGCTTTTGGTTGCTGTGAGCTTGGAGGGTTAGGAGCACTCCTCTGAGTTTTTACTTTTGCTTACAGAAGGGATTTGAGTGTATTTACTACATTCCTCACCAGCTACCTTGTTCTGAGTGTTGTAAAGAAGCGGTACTTGCTGTTCTGGTAAATAAAATGCGCTGGAATTCATTTTTAAAGTTGCCCCCACAGCCAGTCAAGGGGCTGTCCAAGTTATAATAAATATGAAGTAATAGAATTGAAGAGCCTGGTGTTTCTCTGTCACATTAATTCTCCAGCTTGATACAGGTCCTTCATCTTTTTTTACGGGGTTTGGCAGTTTGTGTGAAAGGCGAGCTGGACGCTTTTGGCTGGATGGGGTCAGTGATGCTGGACTAGCAGAAGCCACAAGACCACGTTCCCTCAAAGTGCAGCTGATAGACACTGGATGATTTTGTACACGTGTGACTCAGAAGAGTGGTGGTAAGAGGCAGACGAGACTCTTTTTGGAGCAGCATGTCATGACCCTGGGCTGAAGGACCTAGACCTGGTTCAGACACAGCAAACATAGCCCTCTGCCCATAAGAAGCTATGGTCAGACTGCCATTTCTTGCAAGTCACTGGGTATTCATCCTACACTAATGGCGGATGCTGCAGTAGCAAATAAAAAGAGGCAGAAAGCTAATCAATAGGAATAAATTTTATCTGCATTTATTTTGAGGTTCGTTTGGGCTCCCATAAAGCACGAGGTTTCTCTACCTCTCTGACAGTTATCAAACTGTCTTACGCAGTCAACACCATCACAAAAGCAAACACACACGATTTAAGAGCCCTTATATTTGGCTCATAACTTCATTTTTGGAACAAAATTAGAACTTTGTCAGCCTGAAGACAGCACAATAAAAACAAGATCATTACTCTTTCCCTGCTTGGTGAAAGCTTTATGGCTCAAACAGCATTTCTAATCGTTTATGTCCTGTCTCTATGATGCATCTAATGAATAATCTCCCTTTCTCCTCTATAATTCACTTGACAGCAAAATAATGTCTTTTTAAAATCACCCAATTTTTTAAGCAGTATCTTATCTCCCTCATTCCCATTCTGATTTTGCAGTTAATGCCTCTTCTCTATTTCTTTACCTTCTTTCTCCCCCAAATACGCCCTTGCCCCCCAACACTGCTGATCAGCCATCCATCTATCTCCACAAAGCATTTTTGCTGGCAGCCTTGTTCCAGCTTTTGCTCCTGGGGCAGGACATACCTTCTGTAGAAATGCTGTCTGCGGACAGAGACCTACAGCCTAATGCCATTGAGAAAAAGTCATTATTAATTCTTGGTCTTCTCTGCAGCCCAGGTGTTCAGCAGAACTGAATACCTGCAGAGTATAGCGGCCAGGAGTGAAGAGTAGTGATAGAAGTTTAAAAACAGGATATTTAAGTCTTCTCAGAGAACTGAGAGCTTTCTTCTACTAAAGGTACTGGAGTAACTAAGAAAAGGAGAATATGCTTGTCTTTTTATGGGTCAGTTGAAGAGAGAACGATTTCCATAAAGATCCTTTTTAATCAGTCACTTGGCAAAGTGTCCCAAGGACAAGCAAGATTTATTACCTTCACCTTGAGGCTGATACCTAGTTAGTATTAGTTACCTACAGCACGCAGATTTGTAACAGTGGGATTAAAAGGTTTATATGACCCACTTCCTATCATCTCCACTGAGCTAAAGATCAGCAAGAAAATTCCAAAAACAAGTAAAGACTGAAATATATAGGGGAGGTGGGGGTGTCCTAAATTCACTGAAATAGAGAGAGAAATTGCAGAAAGCTGTACCAAGCTTCAAGTGTAGTGGAGAAGGAATGCTGTCCACAAATTTTCCACACAAGACTGTACACACATCAGCTTGGCAAGTTAATAGCAGTGTAAGAGGGAAGATGATAACTACTTACGAATAATTCTAAATTGTCTAAGATGTAAACTTTAAAAATGCAGAATTATTCAGGGTAGCTTTGGGTGAGAAAGGAAAGTAAGTGAAAGATAGAGACAAATGGATCAAATTTAGAACGGAAATCTTTGGCTATTGGGAAGATTTCTTGATATTGAAATACCCAGGTCTGAGGCCTTACTCGGTTCCGAATATATTGAAATGAGCAGATACAGAGCAATTTCAGGCCCCAGCATCCAGTACCATTTGCGGATGGAGTAAGGTATCTACTGGGAGCGGAGCTGCAGAGGGTCACGGCTCTGGGACTGCAGGTGGAGGGTTACAGCTGACCCTTACTGTCTGTGTAAGCATAGCTTTACCTGCACTATACAGTACATTTTTGATGTCTTTAATTAATTTTTTAAATTTTTATTTCCTTCCAGCTGGAGAGGCTGTCTCTCACTACAACAAATTCAAATAGCTTTCACACAGACTCCTGACAGCCCCAAGCCTCTTCTCAAATGCACGCGACTTCCAAGGCAAGCACGGGCTCAGCTCTCCGCAGGTCCTTGGCAAGAGCTCAGTGGTCCATCGTACCCATCACGGCCGCAAGAGACAGCACTGCCCTGAACAGAAACACACCTGGGAGACCTAACGATCCTTCATCCCCTCTAAATGTGGTTCAGCAGCACCACCTCAAAAGCATATTAGACTGGAGCTGAGAGGAAACGAGAATGAAAGGAAAATGGATTAGAAATTTACTGTAACACACCTACATTAATACTATTTGTAATATACAAATATATAGCACCTACTTTCACAATCAGGTCCATGTAATAAAGCTGTAGAAACTGTTTTTTCAGTTAATGTTCAAAGAGAGGAAGAAATTCATTCCAAGGCATCTACAATCCCAGCACGCTGCTGGGAGCCTGGGAAGCTTTTCCCCTGTCAGTACAACTGTTGATGTGCAATTCCCGCATCTTGGGCTCTAAAACATATGGCTGACTCTCCCAGCACATTTTAACCCTAGCTCTCCATATCTTAGCCATAGGCTTGTGGAACAGAAACAAGATTTTTCATCTTCATTTGTGCTGGAGGAAATCATGTGTGTAGGTTTTCACCATCAACTAATAGCAGCCAAGCTTTTTCCTACTGTGTCATCTTTCCCTCTTTCTGTCCATCTGTCTGTCATTCATCGAGCAAGGTTGGGAGAGGCATGCAGTTAGTAACTTGGAGTGAAATGTAAAGAGTACTTCAACAAATCCTGGAGTTACATGAGTGCCATTGCAATGCTATGAGACCCTATGTGCTCCTATGACCACTGGATGAAGATGTATGCCGGCAGGCCAAGAAGAGAACTTCTGTGAGCATGTTCAAAGCAAATGTTACCAATGGCTCGTTACTCCTGAAGGACACATTCATTAAATAAAGATATATGTGCTTCCTTTTTCTTACACTATACCTAGAAGCTAAATCATAGAGTTTTATCACAAATGTAGTGAAAGCTAATATTCCTCTTAAGGCCCCATTTTGTTTTCTAAGTATGTTTCAATTTTTTTATGTTGTGGAGAAACATCAGTAAAATGCAATCCCACAATGCTCAGAAAAAGAAGGCAGAGAAAGGAAACCTTTTTATTCCCCTTAATGAATATGGGGGGGGGGGTGGCTGACTTACATTTCTTGAATGTCTGAAGATGGCAAAGATTAATAAGGAAGGGAAAACAAATCAACCATAAATCTTGTATTTTATAAATAGATGGCAAAGTTTTGAAGAACTTTTCCATTCTTCTTTTCAGCAACAAGATTAATTCCCAGCTCCTTCTGCAGGACTGTCCCCCTTGAGCTGCATGGTGATTTTTTTTCTGCAGGGAAGATGGGGCAGAAGAAAAAAGGGGAGGAGAAAAGAAAGGAGGAGGGGCTGAAATAAATTGATTCCAAGTTTGATTTCCAAATGATTTTTTTTTTAACCTTGACAAAACAGCCGCGGGATTGAGAAGGCGCTATCAGCAAATTTTTCTTCTGTCCCACTGCTTGAGACGTTTCTCTGAACCACGAAAAGCCAGTCACCGCTCTGTGAACACATTCTGTCCAACAAGGAGGCAGAAGTAGCTCCTACTAATAGCTCCTCAGACAAGGGACATGCCTCCCCACCACGGACTGCGCTGCAGAGGGGCCCCCCAAGCCCCAACCCAACCTCCTACACCCACCCTGCACAGTGCAGCACCACAGGGTGATACGGGCTGAGGCCTCACATGGCCACCTCGACCCAAAACAACGTGTCTGGGGGGAGGAACAGCTACGTGGAGCGGAGTTCCAGGCACCAGCTTGGAGATGGACGCCCCAGAGCTGCCGCTGGGCTGCTGCACTGGGCCCACCGCCGCCGCGGTTCTGCGTTGTAGGCAGAGGGTTGGGTCTAAGGTGGAGTTCACAAAGCCCGTCACACTGAGCACCTAAGGAGACCAGCGAGAACAGCCGTACACCCCTCCATTTCACATCGCTTCAGGTATTTCCAAGAATGAGAAACTGGGAAAACGACTTAGCTTCCGTTTTTAAATTTCAAAGGCTTTTCGGGCCGTCAGCTCTCCTTTCCCCTGCCCCAGTGCTCTGCCAGAGAAATATGGAACAGGGCACAGGGTGGCATGAGAAAAGGCGCCCGCTGCAAACCTTGTGAAAACCAGACAGGTTTAATTAGATTATTAGCAACCAAAATACTACAGCCAACATGCATTCAAGTCTGAAGGTCCCTTCAAGATTCATGCAACCCCCTCGGAGCTGCGATGAGGCACTCCGCTTAAACAGAGCCACACAGAGCTCCCCCCTCTCAGCAAAACTTGGCAGAGAGACAGAGTTTCCAAGCATACGAAGCTCCTGCAGGTCTGTGACCACCGTCACAGATGCAATGGGAAGAGGGCCACCCACCAACCCCTCCAGCAAACTGCTGCAAGGGAAGGTCCACAACCACCTTTGCTGCTGCATGTCCCGACAGATGCTGTTTCTGTAATAACAATTCTCCTTTTAATTTGTGAATGGCTGCAGGTCACCATGTAAGCTAAGACCAGCTTGTCAGTCTGTGTCCTTAGGTTGTCTCTTGGCTTTCTCCCTTATTTTTCAGCGTCTTTTATTCCTTCTTGCAGTTTAAGTATCTTACATGTAGCAATTTATATATTGGACAGCAAGGCACAAAACAGTTTCCCTTCTTTTCCACTGTTTCCTTATCTATAAAACAGGCTTTTCTGTGGTTGCAATGTGATTTATATCTCTCTGGGTTTTTTACTTCCAGTATTTGACAGAGCCAGAATGCATTATTGTGCCCACCGCTGGTTTTTAACCAGGATGCAAATCACCGGCAAAACAGGTGCTGTAACACTGAAATTCATCTTTCACTCCCTTTCTTGAAGAGGAGGCAGGGGGAAAAACACAGGAGTGACTTTGCACTTGGAAAACAGGGTCACACAGAGGATTTTCTAAATATTTTCCATGTCTCCCTTGTAATCCTTGGTGGCCCCCCTGCTTCCTTCTAAAAACTCTGCTCCAGTTCGAGGTGTGAAGCCACGTCTGTGCCCCAGCCCTACCATGGACAGCCTGGCAAGAGTTTGGACAGGGCATCAGCCAGCACCAAGGATTTCATGCTTCTGATATCTCCCCCTGTGGCTCCCGTTTCCTCTCTTTATTTATTTCACCCCATTTCCTCTCTTTATTTCTTAGACACAGATCTAGACTGAACTCGGGAAGAGCTCCACTCTGCAAATGTAAGGTCACAGTATGGAGGACTCCAGTGTGACATTTAGCTCAAGGAGGCTGAGGAGTACTCTAAATGCCAGGGTAGATATGCTGTCACATTCAAAAAGAAAACAAAGAAGTGTCTGGATTATAAACACTTTCACAAAGAACAAATAGTAAGTACTAAACAAGAACTCAAAAAACAAGCATGAAACAAGAACTAATGTCTGGAAACCAGAGCCAGGCAAATCCAAATTAGAAACCAGATGCACATTTTTAAACTTCAAGCGTGATTAATCACTGCAACTTACTGAAGTACTGAAATCAAGACTAGATGTCTTTCCAAAAGATGTGCTTGAGATAGACGCAATGTCTAGGGCTCCTCAGAAAAATAATGGGATGAAATTCTACTTTGACCTGATGGTCAGACTGTGCCTTCTGGTCCTAAGAGACAATGTCTCCATTAATTAAAACAGTCAGATAGAACAGAGCTTTCATCAAGACAACTTTAACATTTCATTGTTATATTAAACTGTCGGGGGGTGGGAGGGGTTCTTGCCTTTTCTGTCAGCTGCACGTTGACTTTTTTAGGACCTGGGTTCCTATAGCAGGCAGTATATCTTCTTTCACAAAGATGTCCAAATTCTGTTTGAATATCAGTCTTCCTTAGGGTCATGAGTACTGCTCTAAATCAGAAAAAAAGTTTTGACTGAGATTCTGAACTTCCAGTCCTTTGGGATGAGAGAAGATCATGTGACTTTTATATTGCATACTGGTCATTAGGAAAAGTGTTTCCAGTTTATTATGCAAGCATTCTCTAGCGAAATTCTGTAGTTGCTCAAACCATTTCTGCAGAATCACTGACATAGGCTTTTTCTTTGTATTTCATGACATTTTGATGGTCGTCTTGTTACACTGGGGCTTACTCATCTTTATAGTGCACAAAAGGCAGATTTCACTCAGTAATGTCTATTTTCTTGGTCCCCTCTACAACTAAGTGGAATGAAATTCCCATAGTTTTATTTCCCATGTTCTGTACAAGCAGGTCAGTTTACAACTCAGCTGAAGCCAATCTAGTTGCTTAGTTCCACTATCAATGTCTATGAAGAAATTCTTTCCTCTAAAGCAGGCATTATTCATTAGGAACGTGTTTATTCTGCTTCTGAAAGGTCAACACAAGTCTTTTGTCCTTAAAATATTCCCCAAACTAGGAGGGATTCTTAGCTGACCAGATATCTCCCAGGCAGATAAGAACTTCCATTATTCTTTCCAAAAAAATAGTAGCGATGTAAGACTCCATGTTGTGTTCTCAGGTACAGAGAAACCTTGGGGTTTCTGTTAAACATAAAAATCCGACCATATTTTAAAACCTGGTGTTAACAGGCAGACACTCAGCAGCCATTAGTCTTCTGTCAACTACCAGATTGTCCAGGAAGTCAGATGTGCTCAGTAAAGACGGGGGAGAAAGCTCTGATCCTGCTTACTGGCACATCATTTCACTGATTTTGGTGGAGTTGCTTTTAGTTAATTAAGTGAAAGGAGGCCCTTTAAGGTTCCCATCATAATATCTCAGTTGATTCCTCATAAATAATGTCTCTAGAGCTCAGTCATAGTAATAAAAATATATAGCGCACTGATTAAAACTGCTGTAATTTATACATGTTAAAACCTCAATTTAAGATGTATTATGGGGCATGGTTCCTTAACCATCACACTCCAGCTTGCACTTCATTACAAACTAAAAATTCAGGAGCTGAGCTTGCCACGTAGTGGCAAAGAACAATAGAACTCAATGAGACGATTTCCCTATTCTTCTTCTCTGTTGGGAGCAATCCTTTCCCTGAACAAATGGCAGTAATAATATTCTCCATAGATTTGGAAAGAAGGTGTCAAGGCAAGGTTCAAGAGAGCAAATAATCAGCCTCAATGCCCATGACAATGATTCAGATGGTCACCAGAGTTATTTTTAAAACAAAGGCTCAGTTTTCCGGTTCATGTCAGAAGTCGGAAGGGGAAGGAAATTGCAAACTCCACAACCAGCCCCATGCCCTGTCCTACATCCCATCAAGCTCTTCTTGTCCTTCTGATGATAATGAACACAAGGATGCTCAACACCTTAAGAGAGTGTACCCGACATCTTAGAACCACTCTTTTGCAATGTATTTTTCAAAACGATTGCTTTGACTTCATTTGAAGGAGCATTTCGCAGTTTCTTGCCTGTTCTGACAGTTCACAAGTACCTCACAGCATGCAGGAGCAAAAACCCTGCATTAAAAATATTTGAGCCAAAGGTGATATTTCAGATATCAGGGGCTGAAGTGGCCAACTTTCTGAATGGCAAAAGCAGCACAAAATTCTGAGTAGGGTTTTGCTGCTAATTGTCCCCTGGCATTATTCAGTTTATTATATTGGTTTATTTAACTGACAGACCTTGACCTGTGGCTTTCAAGCTTTCCATGCACACAGGTTAAGGATAACTTTGCAGTTTGAATGACACTGGGCTGGAACAAGCAATGCTGAGAAAGAACAGAAGTACGATTACAAAGCAAGAGTTTGGACAAACACAGGAGTCCTGTGTTACTGCCTGTAGCTGGGAGCAAAATTATGGTTATTTCTGGACACAAGCAGAATCCTCAGAGGCATAAAGGTGCTGCACATAGAAAACCATTTTTAATGTGTTCAGTAGCTGTAAACAGCGTTATCTGTTAAGTTTAATCATTAACTATTTCCTTCCCATTTGTTTAAACCAAGACAAATGCAGAAACTGAAACTGCAGAAAGTCTGCTCCGTCAGAGAGCACTTCATAGTGCCAGCACTGTGAATGCACTCCACATTAGCTAAAAGCTCACCTCCGGAGGGCCACTAAAAGCAGCAGTAAGCTCTCATAAAACAAAACAGAATAAAACAAAACAAAACAAAAACCCCTATCATACTTTAGATTATTATAGAACATTCCTGGTGAGCCACATTCTAAGCTCCCGAACATAAGGCTTTCAGCTGCACAAGCTGATTTCCACCCTACAGTCCCCTATTGTATTCCTACAGCCAGAGGACTTCTTGCGCACACCACCACGTTCACTGGCCTGAAATAAGCTATCCACCTACCCGTGCACTGTCAGTCACTGCTTCGTTTGCTGTGAGCAAGATGGTTTCAGCCTGACCCGCGTTCACCCCATCTGAGTCAGAGTCCTCTTCATGTTAGTAAAGGTCGGATGAGTGCGTTTGGTATGTGTTTCCCTATTCACAAAGCTATTGGCTTCATGTTTTATAGTGATACTGAAATGAAACTTCTTCCATGCCAGTAACAGTTCCTGTCAATGCAAGGACATACTATCCATCTGTCTTCTGTGCACCTGACCTCATAAACTCTTGCTTTCTACAGAAGAATTGTTGCCTACAGGCCATGATCTACCAGGCTTTCTTCCCAAACAGGCATAGAAATGAAAGAAAACATTGCACGGCCAAAGCAGCAGAGAAGAAGGTTACTAAAATACAGTTATAATTAGGGATGGAAACATTTCTATTCAAGGGGATCAGTTTTCCCTCCTGATGTCAGTCAAGAGCGATGCCATTTGAGTAAAGAAGGCTCCCTCAGATTAAAAGCACTCGGCGCAGCAGGGCGATGTCTGGGCCAGGTTTCAATCTGTAGCAGAGGACCCTCCTTCACCGGCACCCATTTACACCTCCGAGGGCTCAGCAATGCTCTGCCATTCCATCCCCCACCTCCGCAGCCTTTCAGAGGTCTGCAGCGGACCCAGCTCTCCCCTGAAACCAAGCAGAAACCCCCAAAGCCTGTGGGACCCTGATGTTGTGTTTGGCCTGAACCCACTCCCAGACCAAGGTAACCTTCCAGCAAAGGAAACGAAATCTTGGGATGAAGCAGAATAGAAATTTTAAGGCATGAAGACGAGCCTCCTGTCCCTCCCAAATGCCACTGCTCACTAAAGGTGGTCCCCCCTCCCCTGCCCTGCTCACCACGGTCCACAACTCCTCAGATAGACACCCTCTCTTGAAGAATATTCTTTTAAAGAGTTTTGCTCTGAACAGCATACAAAAAAACCCATTCTGGTCCAGGAGGACGTGTGTGCTTAACCAAAGCTGTTGAAGATGACTTATTCTGCAGATGTCACTAGGAACTGCTCATGTGTTTCAGAATTAAGCCTGTGATGAAGGGCTTTGCTGGATAAGGGACTGAGTTCTTGATATTTTCAGGATGAAGCCTGAAATTTGGCAGACTTCTACTCTTGCAAATAAACAATGCCAATAGCAAGAGTAGCTTTTCAAACTCTTTTACTGGGAATTGACTTAAAATTGATTTATTCCTACATTCAGCAGGACTGAGAAAGCACTGCATCATTAGCCATTTGAGGCAATATTGCTTCATAAACACATATAGGATGATACTGAACTTCTAATTATTCAACTCTCAAATTTTAGTCCAAAAACCCAGTACCATTTTGGGTTAAGTTAATTTTTTTTAAATTTTTTTTTTAAATTCAAAGTTAACTGTCATCATAAAACAGGAACAAGGTTTTGCTTTAGCATTCCCTGGGGATCCCTGCCTTTAGCCAGCTGTGCTCAAAAAAGAAGAGCTTACAGGAGTTTTCATGGCATGCGTGGAAACAGGCAGAAATGCATTGGGAAGCAGAAATACACCTCACAGCTGGACAATCCTTAGCCCCAGGTCCCCCCAAAGATGCATCAAAAACTGCTGTGATAGCAACCCACTTGCCTTTGAGAACTAGCTGAACTTCTAGTGCGCTATGCAGATGCAAGCAGGCAGAATTTCTTATGAAGGACCTATGGCACCGTATATATCCCCTTTTCCTCCACTAATGTCTTTATTTATTTTCTTTTCCAATTATCTGCTTTCCTTTGAGGGTGAAGGGAAAACAATCATTACTTGGTGTCTTTTATGTCTGAGATGATGTTTTCATGGATCCAGGATATTTGCTTCCTTTTGGGCTGTCAAGGGAAAAACCCTTTAACAATTAATATAAAAGATGAGGGTTGATTGAGTTTCCAAGGTAACAGTATTGTTCTTAATAATATCGACGATGCTGAAGGCCATAATCCATTAGTACCAGGGAATTTAATATCAGAGACAAGGAGATAGCTTAGAGCTATCATACCTCTGTTGGGAAATGATTGTGAAAGGTGCTTTATTGCAGAGGATTCAAGACTTACAGAAGTGATGGAACAGGCTGAATGCAGCATGGTACTGCAAGTGCTGGAGGAAGGACTGAGGCATCACAGGGCTGTTCATCCTCTTTGCTTTTCTAGCCAAGCTTTGCTGCTACATAGAAGAAGACAGGTTTGTGCATAAATACTAGATAGGAACCTAGGAGATGTGGAGGTTACCAGATGTTACCAGATAGTAAGCATAGCAGTAAACATTAAATCTGTTTTCTGTGTCTGTATCTCCTAGCAGCAGCAATTCCAAGGGTAACTGATAAAGACTCAAACTTCTTCCTAGCAGAAATTAATCTTCTAATTGCTAGTCATCTTCTCGTCAAGAAGATACTGATTGAAGAGGCTGGGAAAAGAACACAAAAGAGGAGATTAATCTGCAGCAATAAGAAACTAAAAGTCAATATGACTAAGTGTGGAAGTGCCTCTCCTAAAAAATGGCAACATGGTCTTTCGCCACACAGCTATTGCATGTGATCATCATTCCCCCATTTCTGGACTTTCCCATCGTGTTTCACTGAACTAGGTGCAGCCCCACAGACTGAATTTGTCAGCTTCTCTACTCGAGAACGTTTGTGCTTACCTCCCAGACTTCCAAGCACAGAGGTGCTGGATCTGGCTTTTTTTTTTTTTTTTTTGCCTTTTTGTTCAGGAAGGAGCTAGAATATTGCATTTAACAAAAACCTATGTAATATCCATTTTTTTCTCCTTTGTGTTATTTCTTATGCTTCTTAATCAAGCAGGAAAAAAAACCCCAGTAGGTCTGAAAATCTTTGCTTCAAATGTACAGAGCAGCGTCTGCCTGGAAATGAGCATTCAAGACAGTTGCTGTGTTTTAAAAGATCCCCGGGTTGCAGGCTTAATATGAAGCAGTTCTCAGCAGAACGTATTTTACTGGCTTTCCAAATAACAGTGTAACCATGAGTATAGATCTCCTGAATATCCCAGTGTAAAAGATCAATTAAAGAACAGGCAGCTTGATGTTTGCAATCTGTCTTTTAGTAAACATTTCTCTTTCTCCTCCTCAGTTGGAAAATTCCTGCTGGGTTCTGAATGGCGGAGACCATGAGGAGTCTTCGTGTTGGTAAAATATAACAGATGTATTTCTTTTTACTTTTTGTTTCCACTGATAAGGATCTTCTAGTGAAATCGTGCTAAGTCTTTCTTCCTAAATGCATTCCCCAGCCAGCCTACAATAGTTATTTGACTTCCAAAAGTCAACATTTATAGCAGTGAAAAGAGCGTAGAAATGGGACACCCATTTTAGCAGTGATCAGGAAGAAATACCACATATGACTGAGGTCTGTATGTTATCCACCTTAAAATATCGATGATGTTTAGAAGCACTTTAGCCATTAAATTCAGTTTCCTGCTGTTGCAGACATCCCTTTATATAATATACTTCAGACTCCACCTTACAGGCAGTCCAGCTTTTTGCTCTCATTCTTCCTATTGGGAAACTGCTTAGAAAGTTGATTAAGAGCTAGGAACATTTTCAAACGTTCATTCTCAGTGTATTCACAGGCAATATACACTCATTTGCTCTTGGGCCAATTCTCTTCTTTAGCTTAAATGTACCTTTTCTTTCCCAGATCTTCATCCCTCTGACACACGTATAGACACCAGTCCTAAGGGATCCAGTCTCACCTACTTAAATATGATGCAGCCTAGAAGTAGCATCCTAAGGTCAGGCAGTCCCTGGGATTTATCACTTCCACAGCTGTCAAATAACGAACTCCTGAGCTACATCTCTATTAGCTATACACTTCCAATGTGTGTGTGTGAGACCTGGGCATCCATACTGGCAGCTCGTAATTATTCAATACTCAACTGATAAAATCCAGACACTTGTCTCCTTGGTCATTTCTAGCTGATTACCTCTCTATTTATAGATTTGGTTTGTTGTTAGGCTGGAGCCCATGACACAAGTTTCTACATACTGCAGTTAAGGTGATGATTTCTGTTCTGTTGTATTGCATTGGACCCTTTAAACTTCAGCACTTGATCACAGGTGGGAGAATTTGCTTCACGGGATTAAAACACACAGCATCAATGACTGGTGTAGTGCACCATCTTCTTCACAACCAGAAATGCACAGGTCCAGAGACACTCTATACTTGCCAAATGGGAAGTACTCACTCATTTCAATTCAGAGCAAAGGGAACATTTTGTAATCCCAAACCAGGGAAAATTGTGACTGGGCCACCACGAGTCCAACCCTTGTGAAGTGCCATCAGAATAACTCGCATTTCGTTTATCTGAATCATGAATTGAATCAGGAAAGCTAAATTTTAGGAAGTCTAAACTTTGACAGATGTTTCCTTACTTGAGGGTAAGCACAATACAGGTGTGATCCCAGAGTCACGTCCTACAAATTGCACAGGGTGCTGCAGGTTCAGCCCGCAGCCCCGACCCTGTTCTGGCAAGAGTTCTCACCAGGCTGAGCTCAAATAGCACATCTTGTTATGTCCAAGCCCCACCGAGAGTCCTCAGGTGATGTTGACAGGTCTTTCCTTCTGCTGGAAAATACTCAAAATTGTCCCCGATTGTCCCCAGATTGTTCCTTTCTCCTGGATAGTGACAAGATGAACAAGTGTTTAAGATGGGAATTTTGTCTTTTAGTAGTGGGAGGCACAGAAAGACAAATTTAATGGTTGAGATGAAAATCAGAATACGTGGTTTGTAAGGACAATGAAAGAATAAAATTCACATCTTTTGTTTGGAAAACGTGTCTTTTTTTTTCCTTATTCTCATTCTCAACAGTAGTTGGATCATTTTTATTCATATTTGAGGAAGGAAGCAAACCCAGAAAATTTCATCTAGAAAAGTGAACGTTCCTTTTCTAATAATATTTCACACTGGAGAATTATCTCCCTAACTTAGAGCATACCAGTTTTCTAAAGCAAAAAACTCTAAAGGCAGCACACTGAAATCACATAAAATAAATAATAATCTGTGATTTCTTGCCTGAGATTGTTCTGTTACTTTCCTCAATCCAGCCCACAAAAAAGCAGCTATTTGATTTCTATGTAATGCATTGCCTGTTGTTTGTCAGCAGGAAAAATTCAGAGTACTAAAAATGCTTATTGCTCTGAGAGCAATAATAAAAAGTATGCTTGCCTTCAGATCAGCTATCACTGGTTTTTCCTGCAGACACTGAGAGAAATATAGAGAGGTGAAATTCCATGTTTTCATGTATAAAACAGTCTTTAAAGAAGTGCATGGAGAGTTACCTGTACTGATATTAATGGGTCTCATGCAGCTAAATCCCTGCTCACTACTTATAAAACATAAAAGACACAAAATTTAG
This sequence comes from Haliaeetus leucocephalus, assembly GCF_000737465.1. Lineage (NCBI taxonomy): Eukaryota > Metazoa > Chordata > Aves > Accipitriformes > Accipitridae > Haliaeetus > Haliaeetus leucocephalus. The sequence continues at coordinate 3,450,626 of NW_010973013.1, read as the reverse complement.
AATCTTGATCATAAAACACAAATTAAATCAACACAGTCTACTTCAGAGAGCATGAATATATTTCATTTCATTAGAAAATAATAAGCCACGCTGGCATTTGGACAGAAACAAAGCCTGCTTGCTGGAACACGCATCTTTTTTCATAGCAGAGTTTTTTTACCCTTATATCATTATCAGCGTGACAAGGTCTTCCCAGTACGATGGCTCTCACACCAGTAGGATGCTCTTTATTTCCTTTGTGGATTGTGGGAAGCTTGCCATAATCCCAGCCATGATTTCATTGCATCTCCAACAGAGCTGTGATAAGGCATTAAAATAAAAGAAAGTCTATTCTGGAATATTTCTCAACCTAAGGTGAGAAACAGGACCAAGGTCAGAAGGGTAAGTAAGGCAATGGAAGAGAAATTATCGGATCGAGGTGATGTAATATATCAGCACAGAATTGGTGAGAAAACCCGTGTTTTTCTAAGCCTGAATCAGAGGACCTGACTGTTAGAGCAGGAGTCAGTGGCTGACAGCACGGAGGTAGCGGATGGGACGTGGGCTGAGACTGACCCAGAGGCACCGCAAAACGGGAACGGTTGGGTCTGGAGATGGAGCTGAGAGTCCGAGGGAAGGCGGCAGCCCCTGCCTGCCGGGGGGCACGACACTCAGCTGCCCAGCGGCAGCTGGCTTTCACGAGGGACAAATCTATCTCCAAAATGTTGTCTATTAGCCCACTGAACCTCTGATGTAGAAGGGGAAAATATAGTTTGGCAAGCGATGCTTGAAAACTTTTCAACATCTGCCCTAGACCATGCTGGCTATCTCATTTAACTGGAAGTTAACCAACCCAAAGGGCTAGCACGGAGACTGTGCAGCTGGGAGGAAATCTTTCAAGAGGACTGTAAGACTGATGGAGCTTTCAGAAACCTTTTAAAGAAGGTCTGTGCTCCTTTCTGTTCTCCATTCCTGCCTCCTGCGCTTCTCACAGATGCAGAGCTAACAGAGGTGATCTCTCAGAGTTACCATTATTTACTGCATTTCTGAAGTGTCCACTTCTAGGCATCTTTTGTCCCACTATTCTTTTACGTTCACCTCATTCCTTACCTAAGTCTTTCTTACCTGAGGCATACCATGTAGCTGGGTTTCAATATTGTTTGTTCTTCATTGTGAGTTTTTATTTTTTATGTTGCCACTGATGCATTTTCACCAGATAAGGGCTTGTTAAAGGCTAAATCATACCCCAGTGCTCTAAAACCAAAGTGACAGCATTGGTCACAGTACACCTACAATGGATTAAATCCACTGTAAAATGTTTAATCGCTTTCCCTTTCCACTGCTTTGGCTACTCATTTGTAAAATGACTGCAAAATGCTGCCAAACAACTTCATTCCATTTTCCCCTAGTGCCCAGGTGAATATGAGCAGTGGCCAGCTCTGAAAGTAGGAAGACTGGGGAGGCTGAAGTTCATTTCCAGGCTAAGGAAGACCAGAGATGAAAATGAATCTGGTCGTGAATGCAGCTTTGTCTGTTTTCCCCGACACATTTTTGCATGCTCAGTGGCACAGCAGTTGTCTGTCTTTCATTACAGGCACAAAGAATGTATTGGTATTACACATAAAACACCTTTTATGTGGCTAAAAATAATGGAAAATCTTAATCTAGAAAGAAAGGTCCTTTAAAACCCTTTACATAGCAAACTGGATTTTTTTTTTTTTTTGAAAGCTTGATGCTTTCCCTCGTTTGCTTACCACGTTTGAAGCAAGAATGGACAGCTGTAAAAGGGAGCCCTCCTCACCGTCACATTCTTTTTCACCTTCTGCTTCCTAACGGAAGTTTAGCCTGTGTTCAAAAGATGATATGTCGCTTTCCTTACATGTTCCTCATCCTCCCAGATACAGAATTTACCATAATGTCTCTTCACACACAAATATTCCCCCCAAAAGAAATAATAACTAAGCAGCACAATGATCTGCCCCCTTTCACCATCACTTCTTCCCCACTAACACAGTGGAACAGTCGACACACTCTCTGCTAGATGCAAGGTGAGCTGGTGAGGGGCTGACCCCCGTTTGCTGCCTTGGGGGCCTGCTTGCCAGATTTCAGAGCCTTCCCACATAGCCTGACACCGGGCTACTCACCTGCTGCGTGTCAGACGGTGAACGGGAGCAGGGAAGCAACTGGGAAAATGATCCACGCTTCCACTTCTTAGCAACGTTTGACAAAAGCGAGAGGTGGGGATGGAAATGAGACCTTGTGTAAAGTTGGTCACTTCACACAACGCTGCCGTACATTGGGTGGATCAACCAACTGCAGGCTCAGCTTTTTTCCTTCATTCAAGGGTAATTATTACTTTGTTTTGTATCTGCGTGCACACACAGATGCACACGCACACACATGACTCAGCTGGACTTGGTCCGCTGCCTGGGAAACCCCCCAGCCCATCATTCCCAGGAGCCTTGGGTCAGGCACCATTGTGATAGACGCTAATGCTTCCAAAAACCATGACCGGCGAGAAGCCCTGATACCTGCACGGGAACCAGAGCACAGTCTTCAGCCCTACACTTCGAGAACAAACCAAACCATATGAAGTTGCTTAGTCACAAGTGGAACCTGTTTATGAAAAGCTTAGCAGGGTAAATGGCATCAGAGGACCATCACCGAGCACCTACCTGAATGAAACAAGAGGGACATATCCAGAGTGGAAGGGACATTTTAACCTGTTTGTTGATAACTGACAGGTGTAATCAGCACGGGATCACCATCCGCAGCTCCTCACCCTAGAAAGCAAATCTGGCAGGCCAAAGGGGCTGCCAACCTTTTCTTCAGTGCTGTGATCAAATGCTGCCTGTTCTGCACATCTGTAAAGCCTCAGCCTGATGGAGTGAGTGTCAGCTTAGCAGGTTTCATCTCAATGCCACTGGCTGGAGAGATTTGTGAGAGATGCAGCCGTAAGGTCTGTAAAATACATACCGTACATCTTCAGATGGCATGAAAAAGGAGTTTATTTGCCATTTCGTAACTTTGCTTGATAAATTCCTCAAGCTGTCCTTGGCTTTTATGTTAACAGGATAAAGTAGGCTTTCCCATCTCGAAACTTTGTCTGCCCAGCAGCCCCATTTCCATATACACGTGCCCGCTCCTTCCCTCGAGGACGGTGAACCCCTGGGGAGGGTGGGCAGAGTTTCCATCAAGCCGTGTCCATCAAGCTAGCAAGGTTAAAGCACTCACCTGCCAAATGCAGGATGGGGTGTGAAACAGGAGAAGGACTCGTTCCCATGAATTGTTTTCTCGGCGGCAGCGTGAGGTTCACAGCTCCCGGCTCCCAGACAGACATTTCTCCTCCCCCCTCCACCACCCTCTGCTGCAGCAAGGCGAGTGCTTCTGGGAACATGCTGGGGACTGGATCCCAGCTGAAAGTAGCCCTTCAAAAATAGCAATTTTTAAACTGAATCATTTTCCAAATCACACTCTAAAATTACTTCCCTTCCTGGCAAGCTCCCTGCAGCTCTTCGGTATGCAGGCAAGCATGGATTTGGAGGATGCAGGTTTCTCAGGAGCTGCACCGATCCCATTCTGCAGGTTCCTGCATCCATCCGTCCGTGCGTCTGTCTGCCCGTCCCTCCCCTCTGCAGCACTGTGAACCTCAACCGCTCTTTGAATACGGGGGCGGGCCACCTCTCTCACCTTAACAGAGATTTACAAAGAGCTTCTCCTCTTTCCTCCAAATTATTGTCAAGAGAAACGGCAGGCTGCAGAGCACTTTTGCTGCCTAATTGGCCATTCAGTCCTTTCAAAAATTCAGCCGTTCGCTTGGAGAGCTGAAGGATGCTGATCTCTTCTGAAAGGCCTGGCCTTGGTTGTGCTGAACAAGGTGAGATCCAAAAAAATCCATGGTGACTGGTTTGTTGCCTAACAGTCTACATTAACTTGGCGGTGGGTTGTGTATTCAGAAATTATCCTTTGTAGGGCCTCGGAAATATTACAGAGCTGCTTCTCCCCGAGTTGTGGAATACTATCTTTCCATTATTAAAATGTATTAAAAATCCTTTGCATGCCAAGACACTGACTGAGATTTCCCTGCACAAAGCAATAACAGAAAACAAATTAGCAAAACCAATGCAGGAAGAACATAATCCACCAGAGTGGAAGGTTTGCCCATAAAATGTGGTTTCATACCACCAAAGACCTAGATGAAAATAAGTCGTCTGAATACAGAACAAACTGCACAAGATACTGGGTGCCTTCAGCTTCCATTGACATTACCGGCAAGTGAGAACATGTTAATGTGCTCAGGATCCTCACAGCACTATGCAGGATCAGGCCTTTTGAAACTGGCTATTCATCACATTTAAATTGAATGTAATTGTCAGGGCTGAATAGCTAATTAGATTATTCTCTGTCTCTCTCAGTGAGAAAAGTGGAAGTGAGAAAGCGTAGTTAGATTACCACCAGGCCTCAGGAAAAAAAAAAAAGGCCGTTGCATAACTATTCATAAATTAGCAGGAAGAATGCAGGAATGTCTTGATTTAAACACCAATTGTTTTCTGTTTCTCTTAAACTCATGGAAATATTCTCCTAGTAAAACCACCTTTTCAGTTAATAGTACTCCTGTTTTAATACAGCTTAGCATCCCCCAGCAGCTAGACCTAGCAAGTCAAAACTTGCACATGGCTGACTCCTACCTCTCACCCTGACTTGATTTTTTGATTTTGAGCTTGGGAGTCCATGAAAGGGTTCCCAAAGGATTCCCAAGTTTATCTCATCAGCTTCTTCGGCTCTGCTCTCATGAAAGCCCAAGTGCTACTGACAGAGTCACTAGGGCTTATACAGCCCAGCTACCTGATAACGGTTTCAGCCCAAGACTCAAGACGGATCACCTGCTAGCCAACCCATAAAACAACTTGGTTTTCAACCCCACTGGCTGCAGTAGGTAACTCATGCCTTCAAGCCCAGCTACAAGCCCGCTTGTTTTCTCTCTCCCCTCCCCAAAAGGTCACCCTGAGAGAGACAGGAGACAAGAAAGTAGAAATGGCTGAGCTGGTCTTTTGCTTCGAAACCCACAAAAGTACTCTGAGAGGATGAGGAGACATTAGTAACATCTAAGGCTCCGTGGAAATACATATTTTTCCCCTAATATTTTGTAGTTAGTATACTTTTCACTGTCTTGCGCTAAGTAGGGTACCGGGAAGAACTCGCCCTCCATCTCAAAGTAGCCAGACTTCTAACTTAGAAAACTGGCATATTCACTTACGTTATGCATTATGACTGAAGCCCTTGCCTACAATGCTACCAACGCTCTGATTGCATAGACTACCAATTACCTCATCCATTTCTTTTGATTACAAACTAATACCAAAGCAGAGACTGTACCCTTAAATGCAGTAGGAGGTACAAGTGAAGAAGAGAACCATCTCATTGCCTGTGCAGTTTCCTGAGCACCCAGACTAACCATAAGGCCACTCATTGAAAAGTAAGTTCCTTGGCACACATTACAGATCAAAAACTAAACCATATTGGGCTGTATGAAGAACAGCACAAAGACATCTGCACATTAATCCCAGCTGCAGTAACAGTTACAAATCTATTTGTCTTTGGTCACTGTCAAGGTAGAATATACGTCCAGCTACTCCAAACCAGCTGTACATTTCAGGTGAGGGACTGTATGGCACGTTTACAATCCAATTGCGAGAGACGCTTCCAAGTAATTACTTGAGACATTTCCATGCCAATATAATGGTAAAAAGCTCCTAAATTACATAATCGTGAGGGGTTTTTTTCTCACCAGTTATTTGCTGCAAAGCCAGGGGGGAGGTGTACGAGTGAAGCTTGTACTGAAACCAAGAACCTAGCTGTGGAGGTCTTCATATCCCTGAAGAAGTGGTCTTGCTAATGTGCTTGTAAGTCACACGGTCATACCATGGTTGAGAATTTAAGGATTTTACCCACAAACTAAAAAAAGAACCGCTCCCTTGAAAGGACTAACGATAACTGGGCTGTTTAAGTTTTAATATTAAACTTTATTCTTTAATAATGAGACGTGATGTTCAGTGTTACAACTATTTTCAGACAATGGTTTAATTAAACATTTAATGAATGCATCTCATTTCTTTGCACGAGCTTCACTCTAAACCACCAAGCTAATAATGTAAACATCACTGTTTGATTATTAAAATAATTGCTCTCACAAACACCGACCTCCTGGCAAACAAAATGGCCGGCACCTTGCATACAATGCACCCACAGTGCAGGGGTCCAATTTTAGCGTAAAACCCAATTTACAGTTGACCATCAGCTTTTAAACAAAATCCTAGGCAAATGGTTTTAAAGACAGTGGTATTTTCACCAAATTCCTGGAGATTTGATTCAACTAATCAAGCAAATTTATAAAAACATCATTCATTTAAACAAACGACTGCCTTTAGGATTTTCCCCCAAGCAGAGATGCAGCAGCAGCTTCAGGACGTTTCCTCAAAGAAACTCTGGTGTCAGGATCAGATTAACCAAACCCGTGACCTTCCTTTAAGCCAAAGTCCTGTAGCTGTGGACGATTTGTATCCAGCTAATGGAGTTCTTCTAGGAGTTAGTTGCTTTGGAAAGGACTATACAGGAAAAAATATAGATGGACATTTCTCCCCCCCTCCCCCCCAGCTTTATAACCAAAGAATTGAGTATTTTTGCAAAATGGTGACAAATTTTCAAGACTCCAAGTAAAAAAACCTTAGTGAAATGAGTTGTCAAAACATTTTGAAAATCTGTCAACAGCTCTAATTCTTAGAAACCATGATTCGGTGATGCTTGAAATATTGTCTTGTCCGTGCTGAAGCAGCTAAACCACGTTCCTCGCTGCTTCAGCTTAGCTTTTTTTCTTTGTGGAAAGTTACCGGTATGCTTTCATATCTATTATGTGCTTCTTCAAGCTAATCGGCATCCCACCAGCGTCATCCTTTCATCGGCAGGACATCTCCAGAAAGGTCACCACAGGCTCCAGAGTCAGTCGGCTTCTACTGCTTGGAAAAGATTCGGTCCTGTCACCCAAGGAAACAGCCAATTTTTCTGTCTCCACCTATGGTCCAAGCCATCACCCAAGAGGGGACAATGCATGGCATGGTGAGAATATGAGTTACACAAACTTTTCTAACCATCTTCCCACCAAAAACTTCACTGGCCTTTCACAGTAGGTGAAATTGCTGAGAACTCCAGAGAACTGGACCCTCAATTTTTTAATTTTTTCAACAGAAAAAAAAAAAAAAAGCAACAGTTTTATCTCCCCTGCAAACGCAAAAATACCAGGAATCCAAACCCCAATATCCAACTGCAGCAACATAATTCCCATGTATTCAGGTAAATTAGCTCGGATTTACAGCATCTGATACAGTAGATCGCATGTAATCATTCCTGGATTACCGGAGTGGAAAATATTTCTAACTATAGCCATTGGCGCTAAATGGTCCATATCTGACCTATTATATTAAGCCCTTGACTATCCATGGGAGACTTCCCGCTTGTTTTGATGGGCTTTTGATTAGGTCTGATATACTTCCCCCCCCCCCCCTTTTTTTTTGCTTCTTTTGTCCTTGAGATCTGCTATTACTTCCCACAGCTATTGGGTTTGTGATTTATTGGTTCAATTATTTTATTTTTATTTGGTTTTAGTATTTATAATGGGACACAACTGACACTTTGAAATAGGAGCCACTTTTTTTCTTAAGGGTTGCACGTGGTATTGGTTGCCTTGAGCACAACAGGAGATTGGAAATCTTCTTTTGATAGTTCTGGACACTTTCCTTCCACCTCTACAGAACAGAATGCTTTAGCACAAAAGCAATAATGGCAAAAAGCAAAGTTGAAACATGTTAGTGGCGATCAAAACATGATATTTGAGTACTTTGTAAACTAAGTTGTTGTGTTTTATCTGTGGGCTTTTCCTAGGAAGCATAGGTGTAAATCCAAGGCATTTTCTTCACCTGGTGAGTACAAACAGTCTGCTAGGAAGGGAGGAAATTCTCCTGTTGCAGATGTGGCCAGAAGATAACTGCCAGTAACATGAAATCTCAGGGCAGAGCAAAATCTCTCAGATCCAAAATAAGAAATAAATGGGTGAAGAACAGCTATGGAGAAGTCCTAGTGATGGTAAATATCTATTTGCTAAAAGGCATCAAGTAGCTACCTTGAGGCAGCAAGGATTTTGCTGTACAAAAAATATAAAACCTAGGTTAAAAAACCCACATAAACCAGGGAACAAACTCCTGTGAGACTGGCACTGGCAGTTGCAAACTGCGGGGAGTATTTGCTCTTCCAAGCCCAGATCTTTCCTACACGTGTTACCATCCCCTGCACACACGTTTGCAGGACTGGCATCACTCCCATCCTCTTTGCAATGCTTTATCGGTGTGGATTCTCTTTTTTTTTTTTTTAAATATGAACGTTATTATTTACTACAAGTTTCTCAGGAAAGGACTGCAGTTCTTGCTGCAGCCTAATGGATAAGAAAGGATATAGTGTTTGTTCCAAGCCAAACAGCGAAGAAAGAATCCACCGGCTTGGGAAAAAAACCAAAAAAAATCACCTTTCAGACGCTAGCTAAGATTGAATGGGCATTTGGCACCGAACCCAAAATTTATCATTTTCTTGGGTCTAACTTTGTGCAGCCCGGAGACTGGAGTCAGATGAGAAACACCAACGGGCGCACTTAGAAACAGCTGAAATTAATTAATTAGCGCTCCACCGACCACCACCAGCTCCCTCACAAACCACTTCTCTGGGCGCCGGCCACGGAGAAGAAGGTTTTAAAGCTACAAAAAAAAACCCCAAAACCAAAAAACCAACAACCCTCCGCAACGGCAAGGCGCATCGCACACATGATGGAGAAGGGGGAGCAGCCTGCCTTTGCCGTGTCCCCCCATTCCCGGGCGTACGAGGGGCGGGCTGGGCAAGGCAGGGGAAGGCAAGGCAGGGCAGGGCAAGGCAGGGCAAGGCAAGGCAGGGCCGCTCCGCCCCGTCCCTCCCCCGGGCCGGGCCCGGCGGCACCCCCGGGGGCGCGGCACCG
>NW_010973013.1:3337510-3441522 GCF_000737465.1 Haliaeetus leucocephalus | reverse complement strand
CCCGGATGATGCCCCCGCGGGGGGCGGCGGGCTCCTGCCGCCGGCGGCGCCTGGCGCCCCTCAACGAGGACAACGGGCGGTTCCTGCTGCTGGCCGCCCTCATCGCGGCGTACCTCAGCGCCGGCGCCACCGTCTTCTCGGCCCTCGAGAGCCCGTCGGAGGCGGCGGCGCAGCTCCGCTGGAACCGGACCCTCCACAACTTCAGCCGCATCTTCAACATCAGCCTGCCGGAGCTGCGCGCCTTCCTGCGGAGCTACGAGGCGGCCATGGCCGCGGGCATCCGCGTCGACGCCCTGCGGCCCCGCTGGGACTTCCCCGGCGCCTTCTACTTCGTGGGCACCGTCGTCTCCACCATAGGTGAGCCACGGCCCGCCCGGGACCGGGGCCGCGGGGGATGCTGCGGCCGCGGGGCGGTCGTTATAGCGACCAAAGTTTTGGGGAGAGCCGCCGGCGCGTTGCTGCGGCAACCGGGGCTCCTGCGGCCGCCGGGGAGGGGGGGGGGGGTAGGGGTGTCCGGGTCCCCTTGTCCCTTCACCGCCCGCCCCGGTGCCGGGGACCGGCGCTGGGCTCCGCTCCGGTTGCCGCTGGGGCCGCCAGACCCCCTGACCCGGCCGCGGCGGGAGCCTCGTCCCTTCCCCAGCAAAGTTTTGCCGCCGGGTGAGGGGTCGCACGCTTGGGCTTCCGCCGGCCCGAAGGAGGGAGCGGGGCCGATCGCCCGCCGAGCATCATCAGCCCTCCCCGGTGGTCGAACGGCGGCTCGTTACCGGGAGAGGCGGCGGGGGGGGGGGGGGGTGAAGAGGCGGCGGGCTACCGAGGGTGCTGGAGCGATAGCCCGGGCTTCGGCGGTGCCCCACCGCTGCACTCGGTGCTGGTTTTAACTGCTGGCAAAGTTAGGGTGCGTGTGGGAATAAAGGCAGAAGCTGCACGAAGCCGTATGTCTAATAGCTGTGCCGAAACGCACATTCTCTGGCTACCGCTGGCTGCGGTGACTCGCTCTCTGGTAGGTGTTTAGGAAGAGCGGCGCTTTATGAGCAAATGGTGACTTTAGGGAGGTGGGATTTTTTTTTTCTGTACTCTAAAATTACTATTTCTTACTTTTTTTTACTTTTACGCTACAAATACCATTAAGAGCTGCCGTGTGGGAGATTGACTTGAAGTAAAGCCGTGGCTATCTGCTGCTCTCGGAGTATAGCTTGGGAAGCCCTGTCCCTGGGGACACAAGATCTTTACGGATTTTCTCTCTCTGCCAGTTTTTAAGTTTTGTAACAAGCCAGTTGTCTTGGGGCTTCTGAGCATAAGTGCCACGCTTTCCCTGTATTAGAAAGGAAGAAGCACACGGCTCGTTATGGCACTTACATTCATTAGGTTCAGAAGATGTTTTATCAATAGTGACTAATCTGTATAATAGAGTCGTGATGGTGACTACAGCAATGTTGTCAAGTATTGTTACTTTTTGCATTGAATAATTCAGTTAGCTTTCCCTTTTCAAGTACATTCAATAGCCCAGTCATTAAAACACCATTTTAATGAAGCGTTAGGCCTTCTTCATCACAAGAGCATATATTTTTAAGGGTTCATTACAACAGACCTGAATGGATGGACAAAAAAAGTCGGTATATTAACATACCCACTCTTTCCTTACACCTGCTGTAGCAAACAGAGAAATCTTCAGGTGACGTGTAAACGCAGATCCATTCACTCCTCTGCCAGCCCTGGCTTTTTCTCTCCGTGGTTGTTGAAATGTAAAATGTTTCCCCTTCATTTGCAAGCGTTTGTTTGCATCTCCACTCCATTGCCCTGTCTGCAGTCATTTGTACCTGGGAGGAGGGAATGAGAAACTCAGCAGGGCTTTTTTGGCAATCTTGACAGGTGTAAATGGCTGAACCCAGAATTCTCTTTCACACACTCCTGTAGTGCAACCAAGGCACCAATCTCTTTTTATAGCCAATAATGTCTACGTCTCTCATGCAAGATGGAGGCTAAAGAGTGTTTTTCCCCAGCTGCAGCAAAGGCCGGATTCTGCCAAGCGTTCCCCCGAGTAGTGCCTTCGCTTGGCATCCTACCTGCTAGTACTTACTCCTGGATTACTTACACGACTTTGCGTGAGTTCAACGAGCCTGCTGTGGAGCAGGGTTTTGCTCTGAGCGAGGAGATGCAGGAGAAGGTGGCTCGAAGCGAAGCCGAGTTGTGCCGTGGGGCACGGCGAAGGCCATGGCAGAGCCGCTGTGCCGGGCTGCCGAGCTGCACCAAATGGAAGGTGTCAACGTGTTGCCTGGGGGAGCAGTTCCAGAGCTGTTCCTTCACGGTCCCTTCGTTCCCTCCCAGTCAGCTCCTTTATGTACCTGGAGTACCTTTGATTCCACTGTCAGCTCCCATACCGTATTATCCTGGTTCAGAGCAATTTCCCTTGCCTTCGTGTCACACTTAATTGACAAGGAGAATGCTGCCTTGACTCCACCTCGCCAAGAACTACCAGACATCTAGAGTCAAAACAGCTCGCCTTCCTCAACAACTTCATCAGTTACATGTGTCAAAGCAACTTTATTACTCCAGCAAAACACGCTCCTCTCCTAGTGACGCATCGGAAAGCTTTCTTACTGCTTAACAAACAGCACGTAGATGCCATGTCTGTCGAGGGTAAATCACCCACGGGTTACTCAGCCTTTTATCTGCAGAGGATTCCAACTTACAGAAAACTCGCTGGGTCTTTTCAAGTCCTCACTGTACTCTCACTGGTTTTAATAAAACTACTAAATGCTTCATAGGTAGGCATCGAAATACAGTCACCCAGGGACAGGGCTGCAAGTTTTCCTGGGGTTTGTGTAGGCTGAACAGAGGGAGGGAGACTCCAACTCTTCATCCTTCTGTGAACACAAGGGTTAGGCACCGTGGGGCTTGGAGAAAACTGCTCCATCCAGCCTCCTCGAGCAGGGCTTCTGCAGAGCCGAGCAGCAAGCCTTCCTGAGGTGCTTTGTGTCCTGTACTTCCCTGGCTGCAGTTCTGCAGCTTCCCTAATTACACAGGGACGTAATCAAACCCTCTGGGTGAGAAACATGATAGTGGGGTCTTTAAGAAATGGGAGAGAGAGTTAAAATGAAATGTTAAGTCTAATCTTAAAGCGTTTTCCTGAATAGCCCACAAAGCGAGTGGCTTACAACACCCCCTCGATAGCACTCTGGGCATTCATTTTTTTTATTATTGCATTGTTTGTGGTTGCATAATTAAATGTTGAGTCCATTTTTCATTAGCCACATCTCGATTTTCAGAGCTATATAAGAAAATTCTTTGGTCTAATTTCTGATTGCTTGCTGTCAGTCTACACCATTTATTCAGTCATTATTTTGCACTCCAAAAGGTATTCTTTTGTAGGCAATTGCTATTATTATTGTTCTGATTTCTTTAAAGAGCAGCTAGGTGAAATTTATTCTTGATTCATTGGTCTAACTGGCAGTAGACTTTGTTTTTCAGTTGAGTTTTTTCCTTCCTTCCCCAAATGAAAATCACAAATAGTTCCCAGCACTTTGTTAAAGACTGAAAGCAAAGCATCACTCAGACCAGTTTTCTTCCTGCTAAAATGTTGCAGAGTACAGCATAATCCATCATAGCTTTCCCCATATTCTAGTAGCACAGATTCATTCTGCCTAGTGCATCAGGCAGCTCTGGGATGCCTGAAGCTCTGAATTTCTGACTCAGTCCATGAGTCTAGACTCTGTAACCAGATTTTTTTCCTCCCTTAAATGTTAGAATAAACATTAGGTGCCTATCTAGTAAAACATGTTGAGACATCCACTTACTAAATTTGGATTTTAAGCTTCTTACGTGTAAGTACATGTTTCAGAAATCAAGGGATACAATTGCTTTATCGAAATCCATACCATAAAAAACAAGGTCAAAAGAAGTACTGCAATATGTAAAAGTGATTTTTCAACATAATATTTTTAAAAAGCACCTTTACTCCAGGTGCGTTGCTTTGGGATGGAACATGTCGGGGTTACAGGTGCTCGAGAAGGGCCGCTGGGAAGAAGAGGTGCAAAGATCTTCCCTCTGTACATCTGTGCGAGGGTTACAGGTGTTTAGGGCACAGTGTATAGGTGTGAGCAGGACTGTTCATGCTTTCCTTATCCACGAGGTATATTCTGTTAAATGACTCAGTATTTGTGTGGACTGACAGCTCCACCCAAAGGGATGGGTTATCTCAAAGAGATAAGGCGGTGAGATGAGAGGTGGGGCTTTGAAACCACGTGAAGAAAGGCCACGTAATGAGAGACATAATATTTGGTATTTTCTACCAGCTAACTAACCAGCTCCCGGCAGCTGCTCTCTCCTTGCTTGGGATGTTGGCTGGGTTAGACCTTCTTCTCCCTGGGTCCTCTGTAGGGACCCACCATACCCAGCACATCATTTCCTTGGGTGCTCCACAACTTAGGTACCATAACCACTCACTTCTAAAATACCCTCTGGCTCTGTGTCATAGTCTTTTGAGAAAATCTGGAGGTCCAGGTGTGCTGAAAGCTGTAATTCAATGGAAGTGATGTGCAAAAGACTGTTGGACAGCTTGGCAAGTGCATGGTCAGATGTTGGACTGCACTGCTAGGAGCCAGGGAGCGAGCCTGCCTGAGAGCAAGCACTTCACATGGTAATTTGGCAAGAAATTCCACAAATAACCAAGATGGTCGAAGGCTTTAAGGGGGAAATATATTTGTCCTGTCTTCTTCATTGTTGTATTTCAGGATATGAATTTGAGCTGCAGCTGGGGAAGGTTCTGGCTCTCTGCTCTCTGTGAATGCAATTTCACTGTCCATACGGCCAACACAAACCAAAAGGCGACAGTCACACCAGAATGTGCACCTGATCAGCATCAGTGTTATGCTTTTTTAGGGCTCTGCAATTCTCTGAGTCTTGTACAGGCAGCTTTTGCAGAGGGTTCAAATTAGGGAGCAGTTGCCTCCAGAGCTGACCTTCTTGAAGTTAAAAAATAACCAAACAAAACCCAAATGAGAAAGCAGTTGGAGGAGCAAGCAGTATTATTAAGCTGCAGCGTCAGATTATTTGTCTTTGCCATCCTATACGCGGTCTGCAGGCAGCATGGGAGCGTGTTTCAGCTTGGTCTGCTGCGGCCAGATCCGATTCCTTAGGCGCGTGTGATGTTTTGATCAATGTGCCGGTAGATTTCCGAAAGTTATTTTCTCACTTGGGTAGTCTTGACAAAGAACAGAGAGCAAGAGGCTCAGAGGTCAGCAGGTCAACAGTCAGCATATTTCTGCCGAGAGAAGTCATCCTAGAGTCATCTTCCTCAGGTGAAGACCTGGCACCATAGCAATGTTTTCTACTTGGGGTAGCTGCATGGGAGTATTAACTTCTTTGGGTACCACTAATAGGCATTGCCTAAATGTGTGAGCTTAGGTTGGGTGCTCCGAGCAGAAAAGTAATCTAAATCACAGCTTCCCTTCTGGTAGTGGAGAGCAGCAATAGGAAGCTCTACTTGGAGTACATCCATGTAATTACACAGGTGACTTGAGGTGTCCCTGCTGAAGGGTTGTGATGAAATAATTTTGATCCTAAATTTGTTGGGTTTTTATTCTAGAAGGCGGGAGGGAGAAACCCCAGTACTTTAAATACAGCCCTTTTCAAAAGAGAAAAAGTTTTCTGAAAATATTATTTTAATCAGTCTCAGTACTGCTTAGGGTTTACCTGTCCCTGTAGGGTTATGCCAGACCCAAAAAATGAAGCTATTGCTGTGCTTTGGTCATCTAAACTTAGAGATTTCTACAGAGAACAGCAGCTCAGATTACTTAATCTAAGAGTTTCAGAGGTTTCTTAAATATTAAACCCTAACTATGAAACCAAATGTTTCAAAACACTAACATCAGTACAACGGAGATCTAATTGTTGTTTTACGGCCGGAGAAGTTAAGTCGCGGACAACCAAATTGCACTTCTTTTTGGTGTGGCTGTGGAGTTTGGGGTGCTTAGCTGGAGCACTGAAACGTGGGCTCTCCAAACTGAGTGTCAAGCACCACAGCATCTCAGAGCAGTCACCCAAAAACCAAAGCCTGTCTGTAACATCAGGGAATAGAGAATTTGCCCCAGCATCACATGAGATAGGGTCCCTCTCGCTCGGGTGGTTGAAGGAGCAATGTCTCCTTAGTGGGTACGTACCTCCCGCTTGGCACGACATTCAGTCTGGTCTTCAGGGATAGTCCTGCTGGGCAGCAAATAACCTGTGTTTTGGTTCCCTGTGCATTTAGAAGAGCTTGGAGATGTGATTGCAAACCAAACGTTGGTGGGCCAAATTCCCACTTTGACAGCTCTCCGTCCGCAGAGGTGACACGCGTGGCTCCAGCCAGTCGGTCTGTATTACTAAGCATCCTCCCCGTAAATCTGTTATCGCACCTGTAATAGCAGTGAGGGATCATAATTACTGGGTTTATCAGCTGCCCTGTTTTCTGCAGGCTCATAAATCCAAATCCTGCCTGAAACCCTGCGGGCTGTGTTCCCATGGCGCCTGGCCAGTCCCTAGCCTCTGCTCTCCCCCTTTGCTCTCCTGGGGATATTATCCCTTTCCTTCTCTTACAGCTTTTCTAACGCTCCACAGTCACCTGCCTTTCCCAGGCACTCTTCATTTCTCCAGCTTCTGCTGCCTTCCTCCCAATTAGCAGACCCTCCTCTACTGATGATTTGTGTGCGTGATTAAATTTTGAATATTTGTTTGATGTCTTTGCAGTCTTCCAAGTTAATAACTACCAAAGAAGTAAAAAGTAAAGCTTTACAGTTTCTTTCTGTTCCTCATCACACCTGTCCCTCTTCCCTAGTGTTAATCCTGTTACTGGCCCTTATTTCTTTTTTCAGTCTAACTATTTCTTCCTTCTCCGATTGTCTTCCGTTTGACACAGATCATACACACTTCATCATTTTTTCTCACTTTTACTGATCGATCATCTTTGCAAGCACACCGTCTTGCTTTTATGTGAACTTTAATTGCTCTTCATCGTGGGGAGAAGAGGAAAACAATTATAGGATAGATCTGTTGGCAATTAACTTCACATAACAATATCCATTCCTGGTGGTATGCTGGAAAATACAATGATGTCATTTATTTTAATGAATGCAGTATTACCTTCTCTTTGCAGCTGTTGAAGTCAATGAGAATTTCACCTCTTGCCATAGTAGCATCAGGTTTAGAGCAACAGAAAACCAACTTGGAACATTTCATCTGCAATTTTTAGTATGAAGACAGCTTGATATTATTGGAAACGTAGCCTGTACCCATGATGCATATAAGCCTTGCTTACCTTTATGAAAAGAGACAGTTTTCATAGTGTGTCAGCACCGAGTGCATATCTGGGTGCATTTTGAGAGAAGATGGGTAAGGACAAAGATTAGGGTTCATGCTGGTGAACATTTGAAATGTGAAAGTCTTCCTGAGCGCAATAAATCTTAGAAGTGATAACAAAACCTTTTGTGAATAGACACACTTAAGTAACAAACAGAATTATAATCTAAGGGGCAATTGCATAGCAATCCAAACAAATCAAATTTGTTTAATTTTATATCTCCCCAATAGCCTGCTTCTGCTGAAGTCAATAGTAGACCGGTCTACAGAGCTTTAGGAAATCCCACCTTGCCTATTTTGTTGGCACACTAGGTTTATAAAACAAATGTAGGTCTGATGTTGCCAGCACTTGTCATTACTGTTAAGTAATTCATCTCCCTGAGCTCAGTGGGTCTGTTGATGGCAATGGGTGGTATACCTGGCTATAGACATCAGAAGGTTTCAATGCAGTCTCTCTTGAATCAAATGAGAAGTAGAATGAAAATTGAATCTAATTGCATTAGATGAGGCA
This sequence comes from Haliaeetus leucocephalus, assembly GCF_000737465.1. Classification (NCBI taxonomy): domain Eukaryota; kingdom Metazoa; phylum Chordata; class Aves; order Accipitriformes; family Accipitridae; genus Haliaeetus; species Haliaeetus leucocephalus. The sequence goes on along the minus strand of NW_010973013.1, from coordinate 3,433,679 downwards.
AAGCATTAGCAGCCTTTTCAAGTAATTAAAGCTTTGGAGTGGAATAAAATAAGAAATTGAACAGTTTGATGTTAACGTTGGGATTACTTATATGGGTGAGGCACTGCTATTGCTCGTGTTTAAAAACCCATAGTAAGTGTCCTTACTCATTGACGAAAAAAGCAGTAATATCTTGATAACAGTTGTAGCCCCACAGTGATTCCTCAAGGAATTTTGACCTTTCTGAGCTTGTACCACTGCAGCTTCTTCCCCTTTAGAAATGGTGGACTGAATGTTCACATTCATTCTCAAGTCTTATGCAAGCAAATCTAATCAAGGCAGAAACAGCAACTAGGGGAAATCTGCCCACGTGAGAACTGAGTGAGAAACTAATTCAGTAAATTTCAATTAAAAAGAAACCCACATAAAATCCTTTTGGTTATTCATTATTGAATATTCTGTCATCTCTTTGCTCAGACTGAGTATTGTGCAAGCAATGTATTTATCTTCTGAGGATAAAAAATACAGTGTCATTTGTGCTGAATGTGTATGGAGTCATGTCTACTTTAAGCCTTTTGGGGCTGGAAATGACTGCAGTGTAAAGATCTTAAATCTAAATTGTGATTTTAATGAGAGGGGCAGAAAGAAGCTGTTTGATAACATGATTTGTCCATTTACAAAAGCTGCTACTGGCAGAGCTGCAAGGACCAGGAAAATCTCAGATAAAATCAAAAGCTCAAAATGATCTTGATAAAGTGGCAAAGTTGTTCAGTATCATTAAATTTAAAAGTAGTCAAGGGAAATGCATACTAAGGAAGGAAGAGTTAAATGCAGAAATTTTAAATTGAGAAGTAACTTAGTCAGCAGCCCTGTCACCCTGTATTTGTACTACAGTTACTTAAAATTAGGTCTTTGTGCCTTCGTGAATGAATTAGAACAGCTGCCCGAGCAAAAAGATACTTGAGAATTTGCTGCTTTGCTTTCAGCTGGAACTTCTTGAAATAAGGGACCCATGAACGCATATTTAAACCATTAAGAAGTCGAGGTAGATTTATCAGAGCTTTTTCATTAAATTGTGACTGTAGAAGTTTGTACAGAGATTTGTAAAAAAACTGGCCAAACAGTGGAAAATACATTTGTATGTTTAGGGTCTTTTTATCCTATAGGTCCATCTTTATAGGCTAACTCTTTTTAGAGCAGAAGAGCTGAAACAGCTATCAAGAAATAGATGTTCTCTAAATACCTACCTACACAAACACCAGAGGCAGAAGAAAAACATGCTGCAAGTCTGTTGTTTAACCCACTCAAAAGATAAGCCGGTGATTTAACCATTTGACAGCCTTTCCCATCTGTAAGGCTTAGAAAGCCCAGGAGTGACATCTTGTTTTATCAGACTTCTCATGTGGGGAAATATGACATACACCCAAGATTGCTTGTGAAATTCAGATAATACTATTTCTTAGCCTGAAAGGAGAAGTATTGTGAGATGTACTGGCACTGGAGTGGCAGTACACGTGCAAGTATTCTTTTGAAGCCCATAATGTCTCAAGAATATAACATTTGGACGCCATTATTCTTTTTTCCTTGCACTTCAGAAAAAAAATTTTGCACAACCTTGGGTCTACTCAGGCATCTGAAATGCAACTGCAAGTTTCAATAAACAGCAAAAGCAGGTGTGAATGCTAATGTTTGAAACAGTCCCTTTGAAATGACATGGAATAAGATTTTTCCTGTTAGGGTGTTGCTTAGAGACACAGTTATCCACACAAAAACTATAGGAAAATAAGAGTGGAAGCAGCTTTAAAGGATGAAGAATTAATATTGCAAGAGAAATCAACTTTTAAAACAATGTTCACCTAGAATCATATCATCAGCTACATGAAGACTGTAGGAAGGTCAGAGGAGATGGCAGTGTGTGGCTTCAGATATTGGGCATATCTCGAGAGAGAGGAGGAATTGGCCACTTTGGGGGTCCATGAGCTATACCTTCATGTATATCTGTGTTTACTGAGACAGACTTTGTGTATTTCTTGGTTATCAATGCTTTTGTTTTCTGCAGATTTTTGAAAATAATTCCTTTAAATGCAGGGATGTTTCCTTTGTCTGATAGTGTCGCAGAAACCTCTGTGTTTCAGCTGAGGTTTGGTAGTGTGGTGAGCCAAGGCAGATGATTCTGCACACAACCTGGAACGTGAGCTGGGGTTTGATACGGCCCCGACAGCTGTTAACGCAAGATTTTGATGACCTTTAGCCTCTAATGCAAGGAAGAGTTTTTCCACAGTAATATAACTTAAACAACTGAGGAGCATGTGGGCTATACTTTTCCATTATTAACACCATCACTGTTTCAGAAAATACTACAGCAAAATGGTTTTCCCCAGCTGTTAGGATAAGGAAAGAAAACCAGAGACAGGACCGTGCAGTCATCAGGTGTGGAGGCAGCCACAAGAAGCAGCTCTGGGCTAGCTTAGATCAATTCACAAGGAGACAGGCTGCAACCAAAAGAAAGAGCATCCTGCTTTCATCCCCCTTTTCTGGAAGTCTTCCTTTTTGAGGTGGTTTAGCACTAATTTAGCCAACACTAACCTGTATTCTTTCTGTTTTAACAAGCCACTAGAGCATCCCAGCTGTGCCAAGGGGCAGAGTAACTGACAAAACAAGAGGGGGTTTAGTATCATCTTGCTTAAGATTTGCCCAAGAAAGGTAGCATAAGAAAATAGATTCAGTCTTGATTTTTATGACTGTAAACCAGATTCTGGCCCCAAGAGTTTAGCAGAGAAGAAGATTGTATTATTTATAAGAGCAATAAAACCTGAGGCACTGGAAGAAAGTTTATTTATGAACAATATGTTAATAGAGAAGGAAGATTGTCACACCACAGGGCACCCCCATCCCTTTGCAGTCGAGAGTCAGCAAGAATAATGCCAGCTTGTAGGTCCTGACTTTCTTTTTCTCTGTTCAGTTTGAATTTGTACATTTCTGATTTTCCTCCTTCTCTGAGCTTCATTCTCCATCATCTCCTTCTAGGAGAGGGCCCCTGTCCCTCATTAGAAACTGTATTCTGTTGCAATAGAAAACCCAAACGTAAGCTTGCCAAAGATTTCAAACCTCAAGCCCGTGACCCTCCCCATGAGTTCCCTCTTCGGGGGGGCTGCTTAGCAAGACCTCGCACCAGAGCTGCTGCTGGCTTGGCACAAGTCAGTCCCTGTTTCCTTGTACAAGATGCATAAAGGAACAGCCAGCCCCAGCAAGCGAACCATAAAACTGATTTAGAGACACTTCTGCTTCTTCCTCAGCTTGGTTCTGTGCCAAAGCAGCTTGGCCACACCAGATGATTAGCCTCTTTCTGTATTTATTGGGCTATGTCTTTATGATAATGGCATTTAGTAGTGAGCAAGGGTGGGCTTGTTTGGTTAGGCTTTGGTATGCACTTTCTTCTCATGCTGTGCACAGAAAGGGCAACATGCAGTACAACTCTGAAAAAAAGCTTGCCAACTTCTGGTAAATGAATAGAGCAAGAGTACCGCTGCCGTTGGTGAAGCTGAAGCCCTAGTGTTTCTCTTTTTAAGGTCATTTATCACTCAGATTTACAAAAGTTAGGCCACTTGAGCTGATAAATGTGCCTGCTGAGTACTCACTAGAAATTGAAGATCTTTCTTGGAAAGCTCAACTAGAAGGTGTCAGCGTAGAAAAACACACTCAGGAGACGTGCTGCAAGGAGAAGGTAAACGTACATGAGCAGCCAGCTTTTGAGAAGGTTATTCCTCTTGGCTTTCCTGGGGGATCTCAGGGGGTACCCCAATGCCTTAGACCCTTGTCAAGGTGATAACACCCTTACTCCTCTCAGGTCCAGCATATCCTTCACCCTAAATATGTTGTTCTGGCTCTGTCACCCAGGATGCCTTTTCCGTAGGGCATGAGTCCCCTCCTCACCTGCCTCCTGACGTGGCCAGGTATCAGCCACACACAGCAGCACCTCCACGTGCAAGTACCCTGTGTCCTGGGTCAGGCTTCCTATTCCCATCTTTAGGGGATTTCACAAGCCAGAGGTTTCTTTGCAACTTCTTAGCCCCTGACCATCTGACCTGTCCCCTTCCTAGCAGAGGACATCCTTCCCCACCTTCTCCCCTCCAAAAATTTCCTCTCCAGAGCACCCAAGTCCCCTCTTCAATCCCAGGATCACAGCCACCAGTGCCTCCAGTAACCTCCGCAGCCCTCTCCATCACACCGCTCCCTGCTGCAGGTACCTCCTGCCCCACTCCCGCGGGGCAGCCCCTCACAGCATCCTGCTGCTCTCCAGGGATGCCCACGAGTGCAAACCCCTTGCCCACGAGCAGAAATCACAGGTTGCCAGAGGAGCTGGGGTATCCTGGCATCCCTGCCCCGATGGAGCTGCCCCGCCACCTCCCAGCCCTGGGCACAAGGTGCTGCTGCCCAGTCCTGTCTCTCGTCCTCACCAAAGTCACTGTTGGGCATAATTTTAGGTTTGTCTTTGTCATTCACCTCTACAGAAAAATATTGTTACCTCTCAGCCTCTTTTTATACCCTTTGCATGCACCTGGTAACTTAACAACTATTTATTAGCTTTGCCTTTTAGTTATTTAATGTCACGGTTGCCAATTTAATAACTTTTTTTTTTCAAGGAAGCTTAGGCTATTTTAGGCTCACAATTCTATTAGCTTTTTTACAAAACAGTGTACTTTAAAGAGGAATGAAAATGTGGCCATGACCTTTTAGGCTGTGGTTTAAATCACAGACAGCAGAGAAGTGCTGAGGGTGATTGATTCTGGTGTTCACTGATGTTATGTGTAGCAGCGCTTTGGATAACCAATAACCTGATCACAGTTGTGTGTAAACAGAATAAAATTGGTACTGTGGAAAGCCTTTAATAATTGCCTGCAGCTCCTTGAAACTCCTTAATGTTCAATTAATCATCTCCTGGCTTTGTTCTGGCAGCGTGGCTCCTTTTGTGTAGCAGTTGTCTCAAACACCTGAGTAATAATTCAGCGGTGGGAGATGTAACAAGGAGCAGTAGTGGTCACCTGGATGGTTTTTAACTACATTCATCGAGTTTATTGTGGTGCTCTTTCAGGTCACAGAATAGATTGGGCATCTTTTCCCACAGTCCCTGGGGGATTGGGTGCATGTATGCCCATTTTTATGTACTGAACAGTCATAGGAGTTAGGGAAAAAAAAGACATAGATAGATAGATAGATTGATTGATTGATTGATTATGGGAGTCAGTCGTTAGCTGCATAGTCACTCAGTATTTTCTCCATGGGGTATCTGCTCTAGTACATGGGTCACCAAGGACTGCAAGCTTGTGTATGATAGAGGTTAGCCAGCCCTAAAAACTGCAGTGGTATCTCCTGTCTTCAGACATAGCATGGATCTGACTTGAAGTGTCTTAACGCACACATTAGCCAGTGTGCATTAGTGGACAGACTGCTGCTGTTCAGGAGCGCTGTTTAATATCTTTGTCAGCGACATGGGCAGTGGGATGGAGTGCACCGTCAGCAAGTTTGCTGACAGCACCAAGCTGTGTGGTGCGGGCAACGCGCTGGAGGGAAGGGATGCCATCCAGAGGGACCTTGACAGGCTTGAGAGGTGGGTCCGTGCAAACCTCATGAAGTTCAACAAGACCAAGTGCAAGGTCCTGCACATGGGTCAGGGCAATCCCAAGCACAAATATGGGCTGGGTGGAGAATGGATTGAGAGCAGCCCTGACAAGAAGGTCTTGGGGGTGTTAGTTGATGAGAAGCTCTACATGACCCGGCAATGTGCGTTTGCAGCCCAGAAAGCCAACCGTATCCTGGGCTGCATCAAAAGACGCATAACCAGAAGGTCAAGGGAGGTGATTCTTCCCCTCTACTCTGCTCTGGTGAGACCCCACCTGCAGTACTGCATCCAGCTCTGAGGCCCCCAACGTAAGAAGGCCATGGACCTGTTAGAGCGAGTCCAGAGGAGGGCCGCAAAGATGATTAGGGGCTGGAGCACCTCTCCTATGAAGACAGGCTGAGAGAGTTGGGGTTGTCCAGCCTGGAGAAGAGAAGGCTCCAGGGAGACCTTATAGCAGCCTTCCAGTACCTAAAGGGGGCCCACAAGAAAGCCAGAAAGGGACTTTTTACAAGGGCATGTAGTGATAGGACAAGGGGTAATGGCTTCAAACTGAAAGAGGGTAGATTTAGATTAGATATTAGGAAGAAATTCTTTACTGTGAGGGTGGTGAGGCACTGGAACAGGTTGCCCAGAGAGGCTGTGGATGCCCCATCCCTGGAAGGGTTCAAGGCCAGGTCAAATGGGGCTTTGAGCAACCTGGTCTAGTGGAAGGTGTCCCTGCCCATGGCGGGGGGGTTGGAACTAGATGATCTTTAAGGTCCCTTCCAACCCAAACCAGTCTATGATTCCAGATAGTAATCTAAATAAGATCAAATGTGATTGCACAGCAACTTCTATATTAAAGTCTCTGGCAATGGAAAAGCTCTAGAACAATTTACTGTTTGAGCCCAAAGGGGGGGGTATCTTAATAAAGCAGACCGACAAAGATATTAAAGGGAAAGTAAGTTTTTCATTTGTAGTCTGAAAACGTAAAGCCAGGTGGAAGAACTGCCTCGTAGTATTCTCACTCGTTGGGTAAAAGCGCTGGATGCAGCAGAAGTTTTCCATCTGCAGCGGTTTCGTCAACTCCGAGCTGTGACCCTGTATCCAAGGCAACTGTGTCTGGTTGTTAGGTGGTGAGGAGCTATAGAACAAATAAAAGGTAGTTGTGAAATATACAGGTATGACTCTATCAGGGACAATAATTATGAAATGCTAACAGGTAGAAAAGGGGTTGGCGGGAGCACCAGAACCCAGATACGGAATTCAGAATATGATGTTTTGTTCCTTGCTATGGTACACGTGTTAGTCATAAATATATAAAGATCAACCATTGGAAAGCCATGAAGTAAAGCAAGTATAGAACAGACATGAAACAAAATTTGCTCTTAGTTTATCTGTCTCTGTTCTGTAAACCCCATCTCTTGGGGACCAGTCCTGTAAGAGCTTAGGCTTTATGTTGCAAGAACTTCTTTCCCTCTGGAGGCAGCATTCTGGTTATACGGTTTTTTGTTTATTTCTGGGAAATCTTTTGTTTAAAAGGTTATATTCAACAATTTTAGTTTCTTTTGATTCCTTTAAATGTAGCTGCGTTATAGTTATATAACGGTATAGACTTGATACTACTCTCATGATCTAAGTGCTGTTACACTCTGATATTTAAAATGATTGCTCAGTTGTGCTGACTTGCTGCATGAGCCAAGTCCCATGGCAGAACACTTGCATAAGAAGAGCTGAGGGGCTGGCTGAAAGAGGCAGGGGCACACGGTGCCATGTTAAAGGCTGGAAGACTTTCTTGTGTTCAGTTTTTGAGGTGGCCAAAACTTTTCTCCATCTTGGGGTAGATAAAGCTTTACTGGAAAACTGTTGCCCCTTTTAATCTCAAAATACGGTAGCACAAGGTAATTGCCAAATCAATTGGCCTGAGAGAAGAGCTCACAGGTACTAAAACTGCTATTTCTTTTTGTTTTCTGGCATTAACCATCTCTTTTACCCATAAGAAAAGGGATAAAAGACTAGAAAGCAAGAGCAATAGGAAGCATATCACAAGTTTGTCCAGTTTCACTACCTCTTGAATCCATCACCAGCTTAAGTAAATTAAAAATCCAGGTGAGCAGAACAGTAACCACAAAACCTATTATGCCAGTCAGGATGAGGGACTCATTAATTGCCAGCACTTACCCATGAGAGGCTGCTGAAGGATAAGTGTTATCTGAGAGTTTTTATCAGCTCATCTCTGCTAATCCTGTTTGTTTGGGGAGAGGAAGTATCAAACAGCTGAAATTAATGCTGCCAGGGATCTTGTATCCGAAGTGGTGGGGCAGAGTGGGGCAGAATTAGCATGAGGGACGTTGAAATATTGTGTCTGAGCCACACAGAATCAACCCCAAGGTACCTGTACAATCCGCGTCAGGGCCACGAAGAATGCAAAGCACCGTTGTGCTTCTTTCCTTGTACTGTCTCAGAAGCACAGGCAGTTCTGGATGAATTTGTTTCATCTAGGAGTCGTGATGTACTTAGCCTTGAGCAGGGGCTGAGCTCAGAGGTGTTGTACAGAACATACCAGGACTAACCCCTCATGGTCCAGGTGGTGCCGAAGGGACAAACACGGCTAATGAAGGAAGACCTCGGATGAAGAGTACAGGAGTGCACTTCTATCTGCTAGCTGTTGACCTGAAGTTACTATGTTTGGCTGATCTTACTTTTTGCCTGTTTTATGTATTTCTTAGCACTCTCCTTGCTGTGCTGGGTCCTTTCACCTTGCATAGCTACATACTGAATTTTGGTAACGTTATGGTTCAGAAAATCTTGCTTAAACAAACCGCATCAAAAATATCAAACTTCACCACCTCTCATGAATGATCACCAGAAAATACTAAAATGCTTCAGCGCATTTACAACTTGATCCAAACTGTCACTACCTCTCTTTTTTTTTTTTAATTAATAAATGTGTCTAGCCATATGTGTGACAATAAACCCATTTATTTTGATGGTGATGTTCACATGCTTGCTGTGAAGCACATGTTTGAATACTTCGCTGACAAGGCATGGGCGAACAGATGCCTTCTCTATAACGAGCTGGCCATGTATCCCTAGCTGGCAACCGCAACAGGCTCCCCGGCTTCTTCTGGGGACCAGGCACTAGTGGATATTCATCATCAAATGAGAAGGGTCCCACGAGCAGCCAGCCTGACCCAGATAACAGCTTCATCCCGCACAGGAGGAGGAGGAACTGAGAAGAGCTTCCCATTCCCCCGTGTTAAGGCTGAGACCCCAGGGCAGGCTTTGTGGGATCTGCTCAAAGCGGGTCTTGTAGCACAACAAAATGGAGAGGCTGTGGGTCCAGGAAACAAAATCTAATGACCTCTTTGGTAATTTGTTATTTTCTGATAATACTTTGCAAGTTTTTCACTGTCTTCTACAGAAAAGACTTTTTCTAGTGTGAAGATACTGGTGATGCAGTATAGTCCGAATTGCTGGCACACAGATGTTTCCAAGCATGCCACATCTGTTGTGAAAGTAGACCACCTCTTTCCTCATGCACCTTCATGTCATTTGAAAAGCTATTTCCAAGTTTACTTGTCAGGAGCATTTACATTCTTTTATCCACAAATGCGAAATTCTGTATCAACGAAGTACAAAGGTAGCACAAATAAATTACCCAGAAAAATAGAGCCATTACAAAAATAAATCAATAGATTTCAAGCAGCAATCTCAACTCATTATATGTAGGAAATATTTTCCTGTTGCTGTTTAAAGGTGCATCATGATAATAAAGTGGATTTAATGATTTCATTATGCTCTATGCTAAAAGTAGCTCCTTTTTCTTCACAGCCTTTCACTGATATGGTCTGATGTTGATATTTACCTCCCTGAATATGTTACTTGCTCAGCATTTTCGTGGAACAATAGGATAAAGAAATTTCAGCATGTGGATTTTTGACAAACCATTCATTTAAATTACATGTGGTTATTTGTTCATGGGACATGAGCACTCATCTCAATCCCATCAGTACGCTTTTTGACTGAACCACTGAGCAGTTTTACAGGGAAGAATAGCAGAACAAGGGCAATACCTACAGAACTGAGTTTCAGAAGAATCTTCCTGAGATAATATGTGAAATATATGTAATTCTTTTTCATAGAATAACTGGTATCAGCAAATAATGTGGAGCAAACTTACTGTATGTATTTGCATGCAAATTTAAGATCACTTTTGCTGCTACTTAAGCATTTGTAGCTACAAGGCATTACTGCTTACATATGAAATTACGTGTAGGAGTAATGTCAAAATACAACTCTTGTAAAGAAGCGGTGAATTAATATTGCTGCTGGATCTTTCCAGAGTTTGTATGCTCTGATTTTTCTGTTCAACTGTGCAGCAGTGTTTTTCACTGCTGTAATTATCAGTCTGCAAGATCCTAGTGCTCCCAGTCTGCCAGGCAGCTCCGCAGTGTGGGTATCTTGCCGATGGCTTTTCCTTCCTTCTGTGCTGATACCAGGTGGGGTAGTTGCAGTTGGGATTTGGTTAAGACTTCAAAGTGCTGTTATTTTTAAAACAATTTTTGATACTTGGGAGGTGGTTTGGTTTTTTTTCCTGTTAATACAACCTGAAAACTTCTCAGCAAGAATGGTGTAATCAGACCTTGATAAAAGCATTACACTGGGTTACAGCTTGTGAACAGAGAGCTTAAACTTTCCATCAGGCCATGCTGGCTCACACGCGTGGGAGCAGAGAAATGGCCTTCTCGCCTCATCCCACCTCAAAGAGGTTTGGGCTCAGGAATGCTTCCACCTGCTTTTACAGAGTGGCGTTGCTCTGTTAATACACTGCCTTTCATCTCTGCGAGGATTTTTTCCTCACTCTTGAGTTTTAGTCATCTCGTTGAGTTTTCTGGTGCCTTCTTCATTCTTTACAAAACTCGGTTTCATGTTGGCCTAAGCTGACTTGGAGATAGCGCTCCTTTTGTGCAGTGAGATGGGACCTTTATTAAGTTACATATGTCCTGAGCTTATGCATGCAAAACTATGTCACTAACGTTAGCCATTTATCTCCACACCTTAGGTTTTGGAATGACCACACCGGCAACCGTGGCTGGAAAAGTATTCCTCATCGTGTATGGCCTTTTTGGGTGTGCCGGGACTATCCTTTTCTTCAACCTCTTCTTGGAGCGCATTATCTCTCTCCTGGCATTTATCATGAAAGCGTGCCATGAGAGACAGCTGCGAAGAAGCGGTCTCCTACCTCCCAACTTCCGAAGGGGGCCAGCAATGTCCGGGGTGGGCAGCCTCGTGGGGTGGAAGCCATCCGTTTACCACGTGATGCTGATTCTGGGAATTTTTGCTATTACCCTTTCCTGCTGCGCCTCCGCAATGTACACGGCGGTGGAAGGATGGAACTACGTTGACTCCTTGTACTATTGCTTTGTCACCTTCAGCACCATCGGCTTTGGAGATTTGGTAAGCAGCCAAAACGCTGCATACCAGAATCAGGGATTATACAGATTCGGAAACTTCATATTTATATTAATGGGGGTATGTTGCATATACTCTCTTTTTAATGTCATCTCAATTGTAATCAAGCAAGTTTTGAACTGGGTGTTGAAAAAATTCGAATGCAGATGTTGCCCAAAGTGCCATAAATCAAGTGCCCGCCTCGGACGTCGCAACGCCATCACCCCAGGAGCCCGCCTGCGTCGACATAACATCTCAATAGATGCTGATGGACAGTACGACAGTGACACCGAGGGGAGGAGGCTCTCTGGAGAGATGATCTCCATGAGGGATCTCACGGCATCGAATAAAGTCTCCCTGGCCATTTTGCAAAAGCAGTTGTCGGAGACGGCCAATGGCTACCCGAGGAACGTTTGTATCAATACGAGACAAAATGGTTTCTCCGCAGGGGTGGGTGCTCTAGCCATCATGAACAACCGCTTGGCAGAAACGAGTGATTCTAGGTAGAGTTTTTGAAATTCCTTTTGTTTCTTTAATAAAAATAAAATGGCGATTAGGGTGGAATTATTACTGTAAGTTACTGGAAAGTTTTAAATTCAGAGACAGCCTTGGTATTCATTGGGCGTTCAGCATTTTAGTTGCTGGGGGTTTTATAAGTCTTCTCTAATATGCAGTAACATCTTTACCGTAATGTTACGATTTTCCCCAAAGGGGTTTTTGGAAGAGACTTGGACGTCTTTGATGCAGAATCTGATGCAACTATAGAAGGATGATGTGTATGGTTAGGATGGTGTCAAAACCAACATGTTCTTCTTCAGAACATAGCCTGAACCCAAACTCTGTGTTAAAATGCATAAAATGGGCAGGTCCAGCTCCAGATTCAAACTTGGGGTTGGTAAGGTTTGGCTAAACCGGTATCTCACAGTTTGTTGAAGTCTGGCTCTGGCCCTGAATTTTGTGTTCAATGCTCTTCAGCAATTCCTCATGGCAAGCCTGTATATAACATACACGTAGGTGACTGCAGTTATACCAGCTTTAGGGTGATTGTGCTTCACTTGAATAATCCTACTGACTTTAGTGGTAAAGGATCGAATGGGCTGCATTTCCCTGGCTACAAATGATGGTTTTTAGCCAGTCTTGTGTGAAACTCTACCTGCTACCTAACTCTTAAAAGTCAGGGGATTATCAAGAACCATGTTAAAATGTGCAAAACTGTTCCTACCTACTGAATAACTGAAACCAGGCAATTGTCAGCTTCGATACTGACTTCATTTAATGCAAGAAAAGCCAGTATGCACCTCTGGTGTCAAATGATTGCATCACCACTGAAATGCTTATTCATTACTTTTACATGAAAGTAAGTAGCTAAAATGAATGGAGGCTCTCTGTTGTCCTAAATTTGCATCTTTTGCTTCTGCAATATTGTTGCAGAGATTCATGCAAATTATTTCCTTGCAGTTCTTTGGGGGCCGCAACCCTGTACTTGTACCCCACAAATCTGATTGTGTAGGTTATACAGAAGAGCACTGCTTTGGAGCTCCCCCAGAAGCTGGCTTCCCTCAAAACATTGGTACTAAGTCATAATTGGCCATAGGCAATTGCTGCTGTCTTAAGACATATTGAACCTGTGCTAGCCCAAACTGCTGAAGAACCAGAAGCAAACCTGGTCTAAGTGTCTAATTTAGCATGACAAATGGGTGCAGAGGAATTGCTGCAAATCTCTTCCAGAAATATATGCACAGCTCTGGATCGTTTCTCTAAATTCTCTGTGCTAGGCCACTCCTTTAATGCCGTGAAGGTAATAAAAAGGCTTCTGCTGATTCCAGCAAGAAATAAGACTTAAGCATAAAGTCTGAGAAGCCACAATGGCCTGCTCTTGAAAACTGCTTGGGAAATTATAGGCAAGATCATGAGTACTACGTTGATCGCTGAATAAATTGAAAAAGCTGATGAAAACAAATTAGGATTATTAGAAATGTCTGAAAATATTTCCATTAAGTTTCATATAGATATTTTACTCTGTTGTTTACTTACTTCATTTTGCATGGGTTGGGGGTATCCCATCATTTTTGCTTTCCTTTAAATTTGTAGTAGCGCAAAACATTTTGGAATTTAACCTTGGAAAACTAACTTTTAACTTGAGGTTTTGCACACCTGCCAGCTGAGTACGGCAGTGATTGTATCTTTTGCCTAAAGGAGAATGAATCAGAGCAACAGATAAACCATCACACATGGATGTGTATAAACATAGTCACAGCTTTTATCAAGATGCATTTGGCCAGAAACAGGCAATGATGTTTGTATTCTGTTTCTAGCTGATGCAGACTCATACTTAAGAGTACGTGGTATGGCAGAGACCGCATTCAAGAGGCATTCGTCTGGCAGGAGCTTCCTTGGTGGCAGAGAGACTCCCTAAGGTCCATGAGTCTGAGTGCCTGTCTGTCTGTGCACTCCATCTCAGATCCTACCTTTGAGTGGCCCTTTGAAGAAGCAGGCAGAGGTCAGAGTGCTCGGTGAGCATAATTTGAAGCCCACTGAAGGATAAATTTAAGCGGGATGTGTAGGGGCAGGTTATGGTCTGGGAAAGACTCAGACTGATTGGAAAGACCCAGCTCAGGAAGGCGCCTTCCAGAGACTCGGGGGACATCTGTGGAAACAGCAGAAGCAGGGAACCAAAAGGATGAAAACATGTTCTTTTCCCTCAGGATTACCCGCAGGGGTACATCTCTAACTATGATGATTTATGTGTTTGTTTATTAAGAGTGTGAATGGGGCTCTGATCTTTTTTTTTTTTTCAGCTAGACCTCTCTTAGGGTTGTACCTTGGTACACTTGCCATCTTGGGGACTATTACTCATTAGAATGGACCCCGCTGTGTGTAGTGCTGCATAAATCGAGGCAGACAGGCTCTGTCCCGAAGGACTTAGGAGTTTGAATAGATAGGACCCCAAGCCACAGCAGAATTACTTAGGTTTATTATTTTACTCATAAAAACATGTTCAAATGCATTAACATTCTGTGAGCTCAAGAACTATATTTTTTTGATAACAAATTTGCAAATTAAGGGGGTTTATTTTTTCAGTAAGTTGTTTTTAAAGGTTAAATAGTATAGCTATGATTAGGGACCTGTTTAAATGTTTGTAAATTGTTTTCAAACTACCTATTCCTGCCTAGGAAATACAGTGAAGTAATAGGAAATTGTACATACCTCCCCAGCTATTTCTGTAGTTTTTTTGAGTCCAATCAAAGGCAGACACGCAGTCTGTTGTAATACGATTTAAATGTTTCCGACTCTTTTTGGTACCGTTGGTCACAGTGGTGCCACTGCAGGACCCTTTGCAGTTCCTGACTCCAGGGGTGTTGGATTGGCTGCTAGAGCTGGGTTCCCCAAGGGATTTGGGCATCTGATTGCTACTTTATGGACTTAGGTCTAATGTTTCTTTACTCCCAAGATCCTTGATAAACTCCATGCTGCTTCTCATTAGCCTCAGAGGTGTATAAAGTGCATGCCCAGTTGTCTACCAGTGCCCCTATTTCTTGCAGCACACGTATCCACCGAAGCTGACACAACTCAACCACAGGGACCCCCGGCTCGTATCTAAGTCCTGTAAAAATCCCCAAACCCATCGAGGTCAGCAAGGCCAGTTTATGAGACAGTTCGGGGCACGGTTACTGAGCTGGGTCTCACTGGGGAGCATCTGACAAGGGGTGGCCTTACAGTTCCCTCATATTCAGTGGCTGAAGTATTTTTCAAGGACGCGTGAAAACCAAGCTCCAAATCTCTACTCTTCTGCCTGCTAGCATTACCTGGGCACCCATCGCTCGAGTACATGAGCCAAGAGGAGATTTGGGATCAGTCTTTCCTAGACCTCCCTGCTCTTTCTTAAGCATTTGTATTTTTTAATGACAACTTCTCTTTAAACTTGCCAGACTTGGGCATGTAACTCCTCTCTTTTATTGTGCATGGTCCAACTGAGGTTTCCCCAGGGCGGCCTGCTCCTTTTGTGAATTAAACCCTAAACATGCACCAGTTGCACCAAGTGCAATTCCTCCTGGTATTTCATTTTCACAGACAAAGCAGATACCTGCAATACATGGACACAGGCTGAAGCACAAGAAGTCAGAAGGAAACTGAAGGAACAGAGTGGGACAGTGAAAGCACACTGCACTAGATTGCACTTTCTTTTCAGGTGACTTGGAAGTTGTATTACATTCTTGAAATTAGGGGTTTTTTTTCCCCAGGTTTTATTTTTGGACAGCCTTGACAGAATGCAATTAACTTAGGATTTAAAAGTTCATCTTCCTTGATACAACCCCCTCTGCACCACCCTGCAAAACAGCCCCAGTGACTCCCAGCTGGCACAGACCCAGACATCCCAGTTGCCTGCTGAGCAGCTGTACAGGCAGCACAGGCAGGAGCTCAGACCCCATGCCCCAAATTGGTATTTTGCTGTCTGAGCCCGAGAAGAGCATTCGGGAGCAGCAAAAAGCTGCAGGACTTAGGTCTTCTCTGTGAGCCAGCCCTTAGCGAGAGCAATGGTTGCACAGGCATGAGCTGCTCGGACCTCCAGAGAGAAGGGAGGAGGTACCGTGTACTAATACCTTGCAGATGAGAATTAAAATTTAAGTGAAAATTAATAAAGGACAATGACCAAATTCAAGTGATGGTTTCCGTTTCCCCTGGAGCTCAGGGCAGAAACGGGTACAAGGAACAGTTTCTTGTGAAACCTGTAGTGTTTGGCAAGTCGCTACATTTACTTCTTGGAGTTTGTCTTCCCCGTGTGTCTTGGACAAAGTTTGGAGTCACAGTGAGATGTCATCCGATTCTCTCTGGTTTCTTCCCATCTGCAAACACACTTCTCACTTTGTGCAAAGAATTCAGATAGCTTTTAATTTCCTTGCAATGCGAAGGATGTCCTTCAGGCAATATAGATGTTCAGAGGAGTAATCTCATTGACCTCAGTTGCAGATGGAGGTTTCTGAAGGACGAGGCTGTAGTTTGCCTGTCTCCCTGTGGAAGAAGCATTGCACAATTAACTCCCGTTACCGCTAGCAAGACGCACAGAGGTACTTCAGGCAGTGGTTGGGGCCACGCAGCAGTAGGCACAACTGAAAATGGAAAGAAGGTCTGTTACAAAGGATATTTCTGCCTCTTTGACGTGTACATACTAACTGGTCACCCAGCTGCCAGCTCTAATTGCAGTAGGAGTTACTGGTGGAAGACAGGAGAGGTACAAGAATCACACAAAAGCTGTCGGTGACGGCCCCAGAGATGCACTGCGATGCTGCCTGTCAGCGCAGCGCTTGGTCTCGCAGCATGGCATCAGCCCTGGCGCTTAGTCTTTTCTCCTCCCCAGCTTTCACGGGTGAAAATTTGGGTATACTACAACCATTTACCTGTATTTCAGTCATGTCTTGACTTGCAGCTGAAAGGAGGACTTCAGCAGCAGTGGAGACCATACAACCAGGCACGCGGGCTCGGTATAAACCTGATTGCCTATGTGAGATGAATTTATAATTTCATGAAAATTAACTGTAGCAATGAGACCATTCTCACTTTTTTGTGTTTTTCTAACCTTTAACTTGAAAAATATTCAGTGACTAATTATTACAATGAATGTTCAGAGTTAATCTAAACAAAGTCATACTTTGCTGATTGCTAGCAAATCTATGGATATGGCTTCTGCTCTAATTGGATTACTAATGTGCCTTTCCAAACCAATGCACATTTTCAATCTTATATTTACATAATACAATACATGTTACGTTACATAATAAATTCAATTAGGGCACATTAATACGTGACTCACAGAAAATAACTAATGAAGTGTGCATTGCACATTGTACAACCAATGTGCAATTTCTTTTTCGTGACTACGTCCACATTTGAGCTCATATTCTGCTTTTGTGAATGCTCATGGTAGGAAAACAGAAGCATTACACTGTAGCAAATGCAGGAAGGTATGGCCAATTCCACTGCGATTTGACGTATAGGTTAAGCATATTAGTGTATGCACACTAAGTTCATTATGCATGATAAATCTGTCATGTAGCAATGGCACAGAGGAAGGACTACTTCGGTTTACATGGCCACAGTCCGAATGCAGCTAGCAATAAAGACACATGCCTTTTTTCTTACTCTTTTTGTTTATTAAATGGGTAACATCCACCCTTTAATTAGAATATACCTTTAAACCACACACACAAAAAAAAAAAAAAAAAAAAAAAAAAAGCCCAATTGCCCTAAATATTGCATAGCTAAAAAGAGGTCTAGGATCGAATTGAAACTTGCAACTCTCAGGAACCAAAATGGTGTAATTTGCTTTCAAGTGGGGCTGCATAGCTGCTGCCTTCCTATCTATTGTGTTTAGTCCTTCCTTGGAAAAGGAAAGCGACAGTAAATATGGATACAGTTTTTTAGCAGAGTACCCAATAGTCTGGCAATTTAGCATGAGAAAAAAAACCAAAAGTTTTCTCAAGGTACAGCAAGTGTATTGTTATTAATGAATGAAAAGTGTGGGGAGAGGGAAAGGCTCAGAAGTGTTTTCCAGCAAATCCAGCAGAAAACCAAAGACGTGCTTTGCTCTCCATACGCACATGCATTACGCCCTGTCACAAAATGGTGAGATGCTGTCAAAGCCCCGAGTAGCTCTTGTTGCATCACAGGCTCAGCTACCTCATCTGGACCATGGAGAGAAGTATTTTGTGAGACACGGGGGGAAGAGGGAGGGACTGCATGCTTACACTCACCACCCGCACTTCATTCAGGAGGTGAACACTGTCAAGGGCTGATTTTGGGAAGACGATCACCCAGCCTACTACTGGAGAAGCAGCCACGCTCATCCCTTAGAGCGATGAACAATATTTTGGGCATATCACAGGTGCAGATTCCCATGCCTCCAGTCCCCCCAGTCCCGGGGCCGTGTCATGCCCAGGTGTGTCCTAGCCAGCTCCCAAGCCTGGACTCGGTACAAGGATGTAGGTGGATTTGGAATTGTGTAACATCATTGTCCCAAGTGTTTTCAGGATTAGGCCCTCCCGCAGGTGGTGCTTTATCAGACCGTCTAAGAAATACAACGATGTCCCCATAATCCCTTTGTACTTCACAGACTCTAAGACTACTTTTTAAAGCCAGTGAGTCAATGCAAAATTAATACTTTTATAATAATACACAATAAACAACATGACAAAAATTACTGACATTTCTGACAAGGTGCAATTCAAACACCAAGTATTTTCTCAATGGCTCTAGTTTCCTAATTTTTGTATTAGTGAATCAGTTTTATTCCCTGCAAGTAAAATTATGTCCAGAAAATTTTTGCTTATAGTAACATCCATGGGCTGTACAGGCTGTGCAAGAATTCAGTTCCAATTTTATTGTAAAACCTCAGTACCTGAAAGCACAACATCTGAAAAATGGTTTGGGGTTTGGGGTTTTTTGTGTGTGTGTGTCTGTGTGTGTAGACATTGTTTATTTACAAAAATAAAAAATGCCATCATTCTACATATACAGACACACATTTTTAGCTCACTAGAATACTACCTTATTGTATACTCTCTGCAAAAATATTAGTTCCAGATTCCAAGCCAATTTAAATTACAATATAGCTGCTCAAAAGTATTCCTGTTTATTTTATTTCTTTTTAAAGGGGCATAGCTTGGTAGATATCTTTAACTGAGCTGGCATTATTATCTCCTATTACAAACATCAAGAATTTTACTTCTGCAGTTAATTCCACTGGGTTTGGTATTTGCTTACTTCTGTATTTCACTAAGTGTGAACTGTAAAAGGAACAACCAGTTGTGTGCTGGTTTCTGGTTGGTATCACTTTCCCATTTGCATTGATTGCAAACAGCTCAAATATTAACACCAGCAAATTATCCAGCAGAAGTTCCCAGACACACCAAAATTAGACACTTTTCTGAATATTTTTCTTTAAAAAATTGTTTTGTAAAATCTTGATTATGAGTATAAACTACATGTCATGGTTGGAATTAGCAGACTGAGTATTTTTCTTACCAACAGAAATCCTTGACACGAACTCAGTGAAAGATGCTAAAGATCCAGTTTTATGTAAAAAGACCTTCCTATTTTATTTGCCCATTTTATCTAATTTGTTTAAAATTTTTAAAAGCTAGTCAGAAGGATGTAAATCCCAGTTGGAAAGTGCCGTACGCTGTACATTCACTCCTATGAATAGAGTTTCTAAAGGGATTAAAATCGAGACTACCTGATCACTGCAAACACAGTTGCAGGTACAGATCTTCAAAACTTGAATATTTTTACCTGCGAGGCAATCGCAAACTAAGGACATGCTAATGTAATTCTAATTCAGGCAAAGAAACCTAAATAGTAGAGCTCCACTCGCTACTAAGCACTTTTATCAAAAAGACCACAGCGTCAAAGATCATTTACTGGCTCTCGATGCCCAAAGGTGTTATTTTGTAGGTCGGGTGGGTGGCTGGGAGTTTACGCCGGGCTGGGTGAAGCAGCTTGGCGGGGTGATACCAGGCAATTCCCGTCGCTGTGCCTCAGGACGGGGTTTGCCATCGCCCCGGCCCGCTGCGGCTCCCAAGGACCGTCCTTGTCTTTCGGTGTTGTACGTGCCTGCCCCTGCCTTTGACTTGGGGCTAGCAACTGTGCTGTCTGAATTGTCAAGGTACAAAAAGACAGAGAAAGGCAGAAGAAAAAGAGAAAAAAGAAGACTGACATTATATTGAGCCGCCCCCGAGAAGCACAGCAAATGCTGTAGCCCGTGCTAGACTGTTTCTGGCCACCTTTGAACCCCAGTTAGTTCCCAAAACGAGCATTTGGGACCCAGGTGCAGTTATCGACTCATTTTACATTCAGCCTCTGCACCGGCAAAGCAGTAACGCTGTGATCCTACTTTTCCTCATTAAATGGATAGATTTGTTTAGGCTTTCTGTATGATGACAGCATACATAAATATTACAAGATTAATCAGTTACCAAGTCTGGTTATATTTACTAAGAGATCTTTATCTGTAAAAAAGGGGAAAATTGTCTTACCATCCTACAAGTACAGTGAAGCAACAAAAGAAGTGGTGCTCTGAACAGAAAGTAAGGTGCTAAAATATAGAGTTGGGCCCCAAAGCTCAGGCACGCGACACAAAATTACCGTAGCGTTCATTCCTAATGCTCAATGCACCTGCATCTTGAGGGAAAGCCTCAGTTTCTGACAGCACCAGGGTAGTCAAGGCTTGTATTTTCTTCCTCTGTATGAAAGCAAAACATATTTGAGGAGATGCCTTGCTCTGAATAGCACTCAGGGACGGAGTTGCCTCCATCCTGAAATTTAAGCGTGCCCGTGGTCCAGAGACATGAATACTGGTCCAGTCCCCAGCAGAAAATGGACCTGCCTCGGGGTGTCTGTGGGTTTTGGAGAGGAGCTGAATGTCACGGCAACCTGCAGCTGCCTCCTCCGGCCAAGCCTCCCCCGGAGTGGGCTCCATCCCACCACTGCCAGCCCCTGCTCTGCAGCAGCAAATGTACTGCCAGGAAAGCAGTGCAAATCATCAGCAATGCGGTCATATCCCTGCCTTCTTAATGGGCTAAAAAACATCAGAAAATATAGAGATCATTTTCTATTTTAATGATCAAAAGGGTGTTGCCCATTATTCACAGCCTACACACAAGATGTCATGATTTTCAATTTTCCTGCACTGATCATTCAATCCATTTGAGGGCTGACCTTCAAGTGGTCATGGTTATTCAAAAAAAAAGAGAAAAACCCAAAAAACCAAACAACCCCCCCCAATATCAGCATATGAGAAAAGCAAAATAATCCTAAATGAGACAGTAATGATCCCACATGCAAAAGCTGTGAGCAGAGCTGCCTCTGTCCGTAGCAGCCAGCTGCTTCCCCAGCAGTGGGAGAAGTTTGGGTTCAGGAGAGCATCAGCTGGATGTTTGGGGTGCTGGACATTGCCCTGCAAACAGCTGCAGCACCAAAAATGGCACTTTCCAAACAAGTTTCTGCAGCTCTTTCTACACTGTTAGGGACATTTTGCATCACCTGTATTGAAATCAGAGGATGGCAGCAAGTCTTAGACAAGGTTTTTACTCTCATCAGTGAATATGGGTGTTAGCCAGGGACTATTGTAACAACCAAGGGGAATTTCAGCTGAGTGTTGGTCAGAAAAAAATGACATTTCTCTGGCTAGAAACAGCTGCAGCAGGTCCCTGTGTCTGGCATCACTCAACGTACTCCCAAAGAGTTGAACAATACAGAAATTACCTAAATAAGCTAGGAAACAAATGCTGCTCTTGCCTGAATCTGGAGTAACTTAGTTGAATTGCAGGTAGTAAATAGCCTAATGAAACAGACATAAAGACTTTTAAATGCCTGCTAGAAGTCAAAAGGAGCTGCATGCATTTTTCCAGTACAATTTCAGTTGTGTTTACTGAGTCAAGAGGTAAAATGAAGAAGCGTAAATTCCTGTAAATCATTGATTTGAAAATACAGATTTTTATTCTCTTTCAGATGATGCTTCCTAGCAAAACATTAAACTGGAAAAATTTCAAGATTGAAATCTATTTAAACAAGTGGCATTTTTTAAAATGCTTTAATTCTGGGCTGACAGGAACTTTGCCTCCAACACATACTCTAATTGTGAGTGCTTTTAACGAATCGGTCCTATTTTTGATGCCAGCTCAGGATTTTTCCACTGTAAGATCTTTGAATGAAGAGGACAAAAAGCCATATACAAAGCCAATTAAATGCAGATCACACTTCTACTGGTACGTTATATACAGTTTGCAGACAAAAATGGGTATTTTGGGCTTGGCACCCCTTCATTCACAGAAGCATGGTTATGGACCTCGGAGGCAGAGGCGGCTGACGTGCAGCCGCACTGCAAAGCAGCGCAGAGGCGTTGGCGGAGAATGTGTAGAGCTGGGAGTTTAATGAGACCGTGGAGCAACCCACTGATGGTGTTCGGGGAACATTCCTGTGTGTTTTTAATGCTGTGATACATGACCGAGTATGAATTCTGTACACCTGGGAGGATGTCAAATTCCAGGTGACGTTTGGATTGTTGCAATTAAGCTGTTACAAAGACTTTTGAAATAAACAGGAGAAAAAATGTTGCCTGGGATGTGTATGCAAGTACTCTTCTTTTCTGAGCATGGGGAGCAGGAGGCAAGGCAGAAGCACCTCCTGGTTGAGAGATCCTCTCTGAAACAAATGGCCTGGAGATCACAGAGCCCTAAGGGGAGACCCCACAACCCCCCAGATGCTGACTAAACTGTGTGTAGTCGAGCAGAGCCGGCGAGGATAATAGTGTGACATGCGTCTAATGTACATGACGGTCATGTATTAAAGTTTGCAGCTGACTGATCCTTTGCTTTACAGTAAAATAGAGAGCAGATGGAAACTGTTTGCTCAGTAAACAGTTGTAAGGCACTCCCTATATATCCCCTTTCCCCAACTTCCATTTGAATCAATAGGATCCATCTGTCCAAGGTATTAAGATAAATCCTGGAAATGTTGGTATTGACTAGAAAGGTGCTTAAATCACACTGCAAACAGAGAAATGTCACTGCACCAAACGTGGAGGCTTGCTAAGCTGGCTAGATAACATGGACCCAAAGTGCAAACCTTTCTGGTTTCTAAACCCAGCCAAAACCCATACTGCTGTCCCCATCTCCTTAGCTAATTAAAATTAGCCCCAGCCAGAGCTGGTGTTGGGGTGCTGGGTCCATGCTCTGGATGGCACCCGCTGCTGCGGTGTCCCAGACAGAGACACAACCTGCGAGGGCTGGTTTGACAGCCCTTGCTTGCCAAAACTCACTCAAATTGTTCTCCTGGCAGAAAGGGTAAGGGCTGAAGAGCTGCAGCTACCAAGAGTTATGCTGGGCCAGGCAGCAAGGGGAGGGGGAAGCTGTTGGCTGTTTAGCACTAATTCCACTGGTGCTAGGTGTCCTCAAAGATGCTGATGTCGGGAGTACAAATTCCCCTGGGATTTATTCAGGGTCTCCCATGCCTCAAAGAATTTAAGATTTTCTGAATATTTCAACTTTTTCAGAATTCCAGCCATGAAGTTCTTCATCACAGAATATGGGGGGGAAACTCTACTAATCTGATAGATATTCATATTTACGGAAAACACCTTTTTTTTTTTTTTTTTTGAATAACAATTACACTTTCTACACCACTCCATTTTGATGTTATTGTTTTGATACCTTCCTGGTTTTCAAATATGTCCTTTCCTGGGGAACCACCAGCTCCCTCAGCTCATTTCCTAATGGGGAAAAAAACCCCATACTGAGCTCTGCTCTCCAAGAAGGCAGCAAAGCAAAGGAGGGGAAGAGAAAACTAACCTGGATGGCCGGCACCAGCAGCTCCCACAACTGCTCCTGGGAGCTCTCAAGTGGCTCGTCCTGGCGTTGGCAAAAGGCCACTGTGGAAGCATCCGTCCTTGGTGCGTATCGGGGGTGGGAGAAGACAACCGGCTCTCTGGGAGCCACCTTTCCTTGTTTCTGCTGCTGGTGGAAAGCTCATCCATGCTGCCCTCCGGTAAACCTGGGCTGGCTCGCTCGGACCCTCGGTGACCCCTCTAGGAATGGACACAAGGCTGTCGGTACCCAGCCAGGGCGTGCATCTGCATCCAGCCCCCCCCAAACCCTTTCCAGAGGCAGGAGTGTAAAAACAATCCTTAATCCAATTTCTTGTAGCAGGATCCCACCCTCACATAAGGGCTGCATTTATATTTATATTTATATTTATATTTATATTTATATTTATATTTATATTTATATTTATATTTATATTTACATTTCCATTATGCTCACTGCAAGGCATTTACATTACAGAGGTGATGGGGCCACCTCAAGCTCCCAAATGCGAAGCTGGGATCTTACCGCACACACGTACCAGTACAGCGTTCGGGCTGTCTGCTGGCACGTCACCGCTGTGCGCGCTGGCCCGCACAACGGGCACATGTGCATTTTTGACACCCCCATCCTGCTCCCAGCTCACTGAGACATGGCAGAAGATGTGGCCTTAATTTTGAGAGAATCGAGTGCACTGGGTAGAACCCTGCACGAGGGCTGATTACATACATGGTGAGACAGTTACAGATGATTCATTAGGCCTTGTGCAGTGTGATTTGGGGTTTAATGACATATTACGTTTTCCAGTGGTTCCAGCCACCGAGCTGCAAACTTCATTGGATTAAGATGACTGCTGTTGCATTTTCCTGGGTCTGAGTTTCATTCCCCTCCCACCTCCGGTGGGCATCTGATCACACACCAAGAAACACGCTGTCACCTCCTTCGCAAGTCTATACCCTATCCAGAAAGTGCATTTTGTGCTACTATTACATTTATACAGGAAGGTTATGTAAAGGTTAAAATCTGGCTCACCCTAGCGATGTAGCCAGTTATTTTGGTAGAAATTAGGCTATTTAAATGAGTGAGCCAAAAAAGGTTTCACCTGAAATACTCTTGAAATGTGCTGTAGAAGTCATCAAAGCCCTCACTGTGTTCCCTGTTTGTCTCTTTGCTTTTATCCATTTTAATTGGTCTCTTACCCTTTTATTCCTCTGCCTGCTTCCAGGTATCCTGTTTCCTTCCCACTGCTTTATTCTCCCAAACTAATTCGAAAGCAGTGTGTGAACTTGTGACCTGCTGAAATCAGTGACAAAACCTCCACGGCTGAGCTGATCACTACACCAGCTCTAAAAATAAATCACGCCTTCGTGTTTGCACTAAACCTCCCGGTTCCCCTCTGCCCCCCAAGCAATTCCTTCAAAAGACAAAGTGCCGTCACTGGGGGTGGTTAAAAACAGTTCATATCCTGTTAGGATTACAGGTTTAAAAATCTGAGTGCCAGGGAAACAAGGCGTTTACAGTTTTCGTAGGAAACGAACTCCCACAAGAAACATAGAACTTAATTTTGCTGTCAGGTGTTCCCACAGACTCCTCTTGAAAGCCAGCCAACGCTGTACATATGTGCCTGAAATCTGTTTTTTTAAAAAAGTTAGTTTATATTTAGATTGTCACCCTCCAGTCATTCAAAATGGTTCATGTGGGAAGTTTTTAATGCTGTGATGAAACCCTTTAATTTGGAATTTATTGACATTTGAGTGTCTATAATCACAGCCATACCGCTGCATTGACTTGGAGGCTGCCAGTCCTCCTGCAGCCCCTGAGATCTTGCACAGACATAAGGTCCCTTTCCAGGAAAACCATCATCTGCTGCGTCCCCAAATGGCCAGTGAATGTGTGAGAGACACCCTATAAAAAAGATGTTAGGTGCCATCAAAATCAAGAAGACTTGGCCACGAGTCTCACCTCCCCAGAGTTTCAAACTGGTTTCCTTCATAGTTTTATTCTGTTTTAATTGTGAACTAAGTGAGCAGAACCTGAAGCAACACATTTGCGTCCACCCCGAGAGATGTGCTTGCAGGGAAATCTTATTTCCTATGCAATCTTCCATGTGAAAACTTCTGATTGCCTCTAACACAACAGATCATCTTGACACCAAGAGAGATGGCTTCCTGAGTGATTCAGCCCTGGAGTAATGGCAAATGATTGGGAATACTTTCTCTTTGGGCATGTTTGCAGAAACAGGAGAGGCAGCCCCCTTCCCTCACCCCGATAGCTGCAGGTACTGCAGGTGGATACGTGTTGTGCAAAGTTTTAGTCCATATGTCCACCACCACCTAAATGTCAATCAGTTGGCAAAATACTGCATGTATGGCTCTCTTGGCCAAGAAAACTATTCTGACGTTCTTATGCTACCAGTAAACTAGAGAAAGGAATAACAAAATACCTGGTGGAGTGGATCTAATGCATCTGTAATGGATGTGGTTGGGTTTGCTTTTGTGGTTAAGTAGCCATCTAATTGCACCTCTCTGCTTTCAGTATGGTTTGCTCTCCTATCACATATTACACCGAGAGCAGGCATATGTGCTAGAGGCACTTGGATGCTGATAGACCAGTAAAAACGTGCCAGTGCCTCCGGCACACAAGTTCTGTGCTGTTCTCAGATCTTCAGTCTGCTACCAGAGATAAACCCTCCTTCCTTGCTGAGCTGTGATGGCCACTCCTACCCCTTCCTGGGGAAACCATATGGGACAAGGGACTCCAAGCCTCTGCTCTTTCAGTAGGAAATATGTGGGAATTTGATCACAAGTGTCTTTCAAATGAGGGATTTCCACGAACCTGTGTTGTCCAGGAGAGGAAAACTGTTTAGCCTAACACGCTACAGCAGCTTAATGATGTGACAAAATAAGTGATGAAATTAATGGAGGGACCAAACTCAGGAGGACTCTTCTGGGGTAGCGTGAAGGGGTCGCTTTGCTCTATCCACATGCTTTGGGCTCTCTCCAGCTCACTCCCAGCCTGGTCAGGCAGGGTCTGAAGTCTTCTCCTGCACTCCCAGCCAGAGACACGTCCATGCCAGGAGGTGCAACAGTCCATGTCGCATTACATCAACTGGATTGGCAATGCAAAATCAAACCAATTTATCTGAATTATACAGGGAGAGAAACACTCACTCCTGAAATCTCTGCAAATCAGGTAAAACCCATCAGGAATTAGAAAGGAACAAGCCAACATTGGATGAGATTGTTCATACCCATATAATGATGCTGAATCTTTGCTCTCGGCTCTTCCTGACTGCAAGTGAAATCTTGATCTGTACCAATATTTATTTTTATCTTTCATCTTCTAAATTGTAGGTATAATTAAGCAACCTCATAAGCATCAGCTGTTCTATTACAGAAGAAATGAAATATTCCTACATAGATCTAATAGGTGATGGTAAATGTTAGCATATACTTGAGAGCTGTGGGACCGTTTAAGCAGAAATTACCTTATATTAAAAACGGGCTATAGGCAGTTACAGGCTGTATCCACAGCCCTTTAGAGACAAAAATGAACCATCAAGAATAACTTTTTAGTGACGCTTTCCATCTGAAGTGCAATCACCTCTTTCCTAACTCCTCGGAGCATTATCAATAACGAGGAGTCCATGGATGAATTAGATACTCCGTCTTTGCTCCCTTCTCTTGCTGGCACTTCTACTGCCCGTGATTTCCAAGCATCTCATGTCCAGCCATAAGCTTATCCTCAAGCTTCTGAATGAGAAGCTTTCGGCACCCTCACTTCATATCCATTACTCAGTGATCTTAAGGGTCTTTTCCAACCTAAATGATTCTATGATTCTATATGCAGACACTCAGACACCGGAGAGTCAAGGACTTGTCCATCCTAACACGGGACATCCATGCAGGAATTAACAGAGATCCTTGAGCCCCAGACCAACGTCGTAGGCAGCACGTTTTTCTATGTGGTTTCTCCTGAAGATGATGAGGATGAGAGTCCCAGCCCTACAAATCTTGAGCACCTTGGCTCCAACAGAAACAGACAGTATTTGGCATTTTCTGAATTTTTCACCAAACTGGCTCCCTTGTGCACGCAAAACTGGTAAAAGCGGACATCAGACCACAGCACCAAAAACTTGAGAGTATTATTAAAGGCAAATGAAAGAGCTGAAAGCAGATGTTGCCACGTATAAAGCTGATGGGGATGAATCCTTCCATCACGCAGGTATCAGAATTAGGAAGCAGGAGTCAGCAGCTCAGCTCAGTGGGATTTTAACAAAACATCCATTTATCAAAGTAGTCTAAAAAAAGCACAGCTCTAGGTTTTGAAACTGCCAGTGAAAAAGACAGCTGCATCTCTCAGCAATTTTAAAAGCTTTCCAAAGAATTACTTTATTTTTGCTTTGTACCTAAGCATTGAAAAGTTGATGAGCTAACTTTTTAGAAGTTTCTTTATGGTATCACCTCCCAGCCTGAATGTATTTTGATCTACACTGCTTTGCTGTAAAAATATTACTTCAAAAGTGCACGTGAAGACAACTGTGAGGGACTGTTCACTCTTTTTTTAGCTGGTTTCACCTACAAAAGAGCAGAGATGACAGAGAAATCTGGGGCTATGGACAGACACTGCTGGAAGTCCCCAGAAATATCGTAACCACTTTCCTGCTAGAGCACATCGGTTTATTTTCCAAAGCGAGTGGAAAAATCACCAGTGTGAAATTCTGCCTCATGGCACGGGTGGTTTTGCTTGCTTTTCTGCAGAGATGCTGAAGACTGGTGCAGCCAGCAAGTACAGTCAGAGAGGGTTCATACGCACTCCGTGCACCTCCACAGCAGAAAATACGGCTTAACACAGGCAGAGGTAACGGCTAACGCAGCTGTGGGATAACACACGCTCACTGGGCATTGCAATGCACGGCGGTGGGATGCCCAAAGTATCCGTGGGCATCAGATACACGCCAGTGCAGCTCCTGGTATTTAGACCCCCTTAAATCAAATGTAGGGAGACCCGGGTGCCTCTGAGGGGATTTGGGGACTCTCTGGGGTCCCTCTTGGCAGCCTCTTCTCCCTGGGCTGTTCCCGCACAGACCCAGCAGAGAGGGACAGGAGTGCCACGGGGGTCTCAGCGCATGGGCTGGGGTGTTTTAGCCATCTCTCCCCTCCCTGCCCATCACTTCGATGAGACCTCAGCTCCATCGCCAGCCCCGGGGCAGCAGTCAGACCACCACCCACCCGCATCCATCCATCCCATTTGCAAGCAGAAGATGGTTTGGCACTGGTGCCCAAAGAAGCGCTCCTGGTTGCCCTTCAAGCAAATAAATACATCACGACTCCAGCAGAGGAGACTCGGGAGCCTTTTGTTTTAAGAACAAAATTTGATTAAAGTGTTTTGGAGAAGTTGTTCGGGGTGACCCTGCTGCTCGCAGCAGCTCTTTGCCCATCAGCCCTTCAGCTCAGCAGCAGGCACCGTCCCCACGTCTCCCACTGTGGATGAAAATCTGGTGCCATGACATGGAGGGTCTCCATGACCTGCTGGGAGGGAAACAACCTCCACAAAGCAAATCATTCCAAGCCACTGCTGGTACCCACAGATCCCTAGGACCGGGGGGAGCTTTCCCAGTGCCGGAGCTGATTTTGATACGCCCAAGGCAGCACCGGTAGCATCCCACATAGTCAGGAGAGGATGCATCCACTGCATCATTCAGCGTTGTCAGTCATCTTTCCTCTAAAGTCTTTTAAAACTCCAGAAACTGCAGCTGGGCATTATTAGCATCAGCCATATACCCTCCTGCCTCTTTCTAGTACTCCGTTAATGTTTAATACACCACGTCTGCAGCTCTGGGAGTCTGGGACCTACCAGTCAGCACCATCCTTCAGAGAGCCTGTCCCTGCCTCATTCAATGCTTTCTCATGTGGGCAGGAAATTTGTTGTGAACATTATTAAAGCACCTGCAAGGCGGATGATGAGGATGTGAGGAGAGACTCTGAGTATGCAATATTCACCTTTTGGGTGGTGCAGTGTTCAATTCAAACCACAAAGGTTTTCTCCGCTGCAGTTAAGCAGCATGGTCTGCGGAGCTGCCCCAGGGAGAGCAAAATGATAGATCCCCACGTGGATTTTCTTCCCCTGCTGCTCAACCAATTCAGTCATTCACATCCTAATATATTATTGATGGGCACTTCTATCTGGAGAGTGCATAGAGCTGCAAGCTACTAAAAATACAGGTTAGAATAACTGGTGCTCTCCCCAGAGAGGGGCTGAGTATGGAGGCGAGTGTGACACCCAAGTGGTTTTATTTAAAGGTGCTGTCACCCACAGCAGTGGCTGGTCCTGCTTCGGGGGGGAGGGAAGAGCCCATCTCCTTTCAGGACACACGGATGCCTGCTTGGATTCATATACTTTTCTGCTATAACTGGATAAAGACCAACATCGTTGTAAATAGGTTTTCCAGCAATCATTTTTGGCCATTCAGTCCATTTTAAAATGGGAACTGCTGACTTTCAGGGTACACTGAAGCTGAGAATTGTTATTTCTGTTAGACTGGTTTCTGGCTGGTCTCTCTGAAACCACTACAAGCAGAGCCGGGTTTACCCCAGCTAAGCTCACGCTCTGCCATAGGGGCTCATCCTTATTCATCACAGCTTGTCTGCTCCCATGTATGTTTCTAACATGGCCTGACAGGAGGGCGCAGAACAGTGGGAAAAAAGATTATTTTCAGAAAGCTGGCCCTAGAAACATGAATTTAATACATTTTAATCTATATATTAATTTTTATATATTTTAAATATATATAAAGATAGTGCCAACATAAGCTAAGTATGAGGAGGCATTTATACTAAAGCTTACATAAGCACCTGACATACTGCCATGGTTATATTACTATTACATCTTAACAGGTGATTATAAGTGATTTTAACAGGCCACGCAAGTCTAAAATGCCAAAGGTTTCCTGCCAGCTTTCCTTTCTAACCCACCCATTGAGGGAATGAGAAGGCATCTGAGGAATGGGCTAACCTCTGTGTATCAACGCATCCTTCAGGTCGCCTATTCTAAACATTATCTCAAGCCTAAATTTTCCCTGACTGCATTTCTAGAAAGGTGAATTTTTCAGCAGGCACAACACAAGCCGCTTGTATCAAACTTTCTGCCTTCCAAGTCCCGAAGGTGTTCTGCCTGCGCACATTCAGGAGCATCAATCTTCGCAGCCACTTTCCTCGTTAGCTGGAATTGAAAGACTTTGCTAGTGTAGACATTTTTTTAAAAGCAGAAATTGGACTATTTCTGAGAGCAAACAGACTTTTTTTGTTATAGATCGGTCTGTTTAGAACAGCACGTGAAGGGCATCCAAAAATGGCAGCCAGTCCTTCTCCCACCTCCCCAGGGAGGGTTTGCCCCCCCTCAGCAGCAGCACCCGCTTCCCCTCGCCCTCACCACCAGCCTCCATTCCCAAACAGCATCTGTGCTATCACCACACAGGGGAACGGAAGATAACGAGAGAAAGGTAACCCAGGAGCTCTTGCCTGCAGCTTTCCTGGTGCCTAATTAAAGACTGATGGCTAACTGAGAAGCTCTCAGTGGTGGTCTCGGTGCCAACCATGCACCAGTCCCCCGCAGCAGGAGCCTGGGCAGGGATGCTGCAGCCCCCAAGCCTCAGCCTTTGAGTTTAGGACCCCACTGAGCCTCAAAGGCTTCAGGGCTTGTGTTTTCAGTACATGGGGAAGTGAGAATTAAAACATCACATGGGCACGCAGTGGCCTCGTCCTGCTCTATTCAAATTGATGCACGTTTTGTCACTCACTCCAATAGCAGTAAAATTGGTATATGTAGTATATGAAGTGAAAACCCCAGGGTTCTCCATTTGTACCATCACAGTTTAAGCACATGCTCCTCTTGGATGAGCTCATCCTCCCCTCCCTGTTTCTCTCTCTGATTCCACAGTGCTAAAACCAGTGGACTTTAGGTTATCCATTTGCACACGTACTTGATACAGTGCAAAGCAGCACATTGCGTTTGGGGATACGCTTAACTGCAGGAGAAGCAGAGAAAAGCATCCCTTGCTTTGGCAACCAAAGGTATCAAGTACCATCTCAAAGCTACGCAAGGCACTTGACCCCTACAGCCATGGAAAGGTTTCCCAAAACCACCGTGACTGATGGTTACGGAGATTTCTTTTAGCTCCCTGTCAAATGCATTAATGGTCACCTGTTCCCTACATAGTGTTGCGATCCATTTTCCAGCCTAAATTATCCCATTTGGATAAAGATCATACTTAGGCAGACCTCATAATGGGAGATTGCTGTCTTTTAGGAGAGGTGGGGGATAACGAACCGCAGATAGAGCCAACCCAGCTGACAAACGGAACGTCAAGCAGAAACACACAAGCCCTGACGACCAGTAAATCATTCTCACAACTCATTTAAAAGATGAGCAGCCATCTCCCGTGCTAACAAGTATGTTTCACTCTGCAGTCAAAGCCACAAGCAGCTGATTTCTATTTATACCATCTCAGCAGGGTGAGCCCCAGCTGTTTGCTGTTGGCCATCCTAAAGTCATGCAGGTGAACAGCTGTGCTAGAGCTGAGCTCCCCTTTGCAGAGCACAAAAGCTATTTCTAGAACTATTTCTCTATTTTTGCAGTGCTCTAGGCCCTGACCAGCAGCTGAGCAATTGGAAACAGGGATCACTGTTATCCTGGGTTTGGTGGTAGGGAGATGGATGTTCAGAGGTAAGAAAATACGCCTTTCTGAGAGCATCCTGGGCTTTAGGAAGGGGTGTGAGGAGGTGCCTTCCCAAGCTCGGTCCCTGGCTGTGCTGAGCCTAGGGACCCAAGCTGGATTGGCAGCTAAGACCTCACTTTCCTCCGGGCAGCTCAGCCCCAGCACAGCAACCCTGTGCCAGCAGCCAAAGCCAAGCTGGAAAGCAGTGAAACCAGTCAGCAGAAAACATGGCCAGCGTTGGCGAACCCCTCGGCTGCTGAGCTCTGCTGCAGCATGGTCTCCTGGGTGCAGAGGGAGGAGCAGAGCCTGGGCAGAAGAAAACCATGTTCATCATCCCCCACCAGCAATGCAGCCCGATACAGGTGGCAGATGGGTGAAAACCAGCTCCTATATTTGGGGAAACAAATGCAAAAGGAGGGGGTTTCTTTGCATCATGCAGCACGTGTAGCTGGTCTGTTCCACTTGCGTGACACATCTAGATGAAGCACCACAGCCCTAGGACATGAGGGGTTATTCATTTCCACGTAACCAGGCATTCAGTTATGTGACTGCTACAACATGCCACCTCCTCTGACTCTGGGAAGAGCAGCAAGGGATGGGCAATGGATTGGATCATCCATACATTTGTCAGAGCCGCTGCTGTGGTGTTCACTTCTGGCTTACAGCTCTAAAGCAGTGGCATGTTACATTCCAATAGGAGATCAATATGTAATTTAATTAAGATAGATGGCTTCAGGTTGTCTGTGCCGGCATTGCCTCCATTAGGAGCTGCTGAGAAACCTGCTCTCCACTCCATGCACGTCTGCTTGTGAGTGCCGTACCAGGAGCAACCTCTCGCTCTCTGCCCCGTTGGGTGTATTGCTGCATTTACAGTGTATTACAATGAGGATTTTTTTAAGAAGTCAAGAGGCCCATGGCTGTGCATGCTTCATATGGTCATTTAATTACTGCCTTCCTTCTTTCTTCTTCTCAATTAGCCAAGGTCTTGTTTAATGGACTGAGCAAGAATGAGACAAGAGCAAATAGCAGGTCCCATTAAGGGTCCTCCAAACCACAGCCAGGAGCTAGGAGTAACTCCTGTGTGTTCACAGCAGTTCAATGGTGTGGGATGACGACTTTGAAGGCTGAAATTAAGTTACTTCCACACACACCCCAGAGCACCCCACTTTGTTTGCACCTGTGGTACAGGCTGAAGCTTCAGACCAGCCCTGACACAGACACATCGTGTTCTCCCATACCTACAGCCCCCCATCACACCTGAACCAACAGATGTGCCCAAATCTCTGTCGGGTTGAAGATCAAGTGCCAAGCGGATGGCAGGCTGACTCCAAGGACAGTACTGCACACTGCCTTTGAGCTCTGAATTTAAAAGAATAAAAGCAAGAGAGCCTACTGTTCCCTAAAGCAGCAGCTGCACCGGTTACTCCTGGTTCCCTTCGTTTACCAGGTGGGTGGGTTTGCTCCATCCCTGTGATGCACTGAGTGCCCGCAGTCGCTACCGCAGGTCAGCCCTCCCAGCCAGCAGCTGCCGGCAGCCCGGTGGCCACTTTGCCACATATTGGTGGCCGAAATCCTCCCTGGAGGGAGACTGGCCAGGTGCTGTGCCCACAGCTCCCAGGGCAAGCACAGCAGCTCTGGGGTTTGTACCAGGCACCCCTCACATGCCACCTTGTCCTCCTGGAAGGGCCCAAGAGCAAGTTTTTGGGCATTATCTGCCAATGTTAGATTACTGCACTGGGTACTGTAC
Organism: Haliaeetus leucocephalus; assembly: GCF_000737465.1. Classification (NCBI taxonomy): domain Eukaryota; kingdom Metazoa; phylum Chordata; class Aves; order Accipitriformes; family Accipitridae; genus Haliaeetus; species Haliaeetus leucocephalus. The sequence continues at coordinate 3,399,831 of NW_010973013.1, read as the reverse complement.
TCCCCTAAAACCCTTCTTGTTCACATAAAACATCTTCAAGCATCCTGACACCTTACCTGATTTCCCTTGACAGGGGAAACAGGAAAAGAAAGATCCTAACAAGTGCATTCCTCAGGATGCACAGGAGGTGCAGTGAAGTCTTGGATGATTTTATTTTCTCTCATTCACACAGAATAAATGAGCACCTACTCACTGATGGAGGCCAGTTCTCACTGCATGGCTAGAATCCCTTTAAAAAAAAAAAAAAAAATCAGTAAAACTGAACTTTGCAATAGTAACAGGTAAGGTGTTCATCAGCTTTCAAAGTTTTCCTGTAAGAAAATTACACTTTTATCTACAGACAAACTACACTCAAGGGAGAGAGATCAAACCATTAAGAACTATTAAGAGCACAATAGCATTAGCATGGATCCATGGGCCAAATCAACAGCCAGTCTAATCTCAGGGAAAAAAAACATTTACTTCACGCAGCTCCTCCGATTCACACAGGATGAGTGCATCTCTTCCAAGAGAGGTTACAGAGAGCTAATCCTGCATCTCTCTACAGCAGAAAGATAAACAGCACTACAGCTTGCTCATAATCAGTGTTGCACCATAATATATTGTGCTTGAAATCCAGCCCCTGCAGCACAGAAAGAGGGGCTCTGTGAGATTTCCCTTTTGCAAATTGATTTCCTTCGTGGGGAAAAAAAAAAAAACCAAACCAAAAAAGCCATTTAAAATGAAAGCGTGAAAGGAAAAGGTGAAAATGTATGTCAGATGACTAGCAATAGTCTGCTAGAGCCAGTTTTGCTCTACTCTAGCTGCTGCTTTGCTGCACTGCAAGTTGGCTTGGCTGTACCGGGGCAGGCAGGTCCGAGGTGGGGTCCTGCAGAGCTGCAGAGCACCATCCGCCCAGTGCCTCCAGCATCGGCAGCGTTTTGGGGAGGCCACACTTGCCCCTCGGAAGACTGAGTATCTTAAGCAAGCTACCCAGCCGTGCAAGTGTTTTATAGCGCTGGTGGTCCACCGCCTGCTTAATAAGTGCTACTCATTTTCTGGAGAAACCTCAAACAGGCTGTTTTGGTCTCAGATGACTTTGTCTAAATTAAAAGTAGTAATTAGAACAAAATGCCAGTGGCCAAAGGACCACTGAAACAGCATCTTCAAGAGCCCTTCTGGAGAAAGAAGAACGTGTGCTGGGGACCAGGGCTCCTGCGGCGACCAGGGTGCCCCCAAATTGGACCAAAGGAGGCAACGTCATGGAGTCAGCACTACCAGAGCTACCCGGGGTGGCTGCTGCAGCCACTCTGGCAGGCTCGGGCTTTTGTGCCAGACCAGCGAAGCGCAGAGCTGCCTGACACCCAAGCCCTGCTATGCGATTTGTTCTAGTTGTTTGGTTTTGCAGCGCTCAGGGTGCCGTCACAGCAAGCAACATAAAATTAAGTAACCGCGCTGGCATCTCTTGTGCTTACTGCACGGAGGGAGGTTGAACTAGGCGCTGTGGTTCCTGGTTGGAGGTAAAGTAACGAGATACCTACTGCAACCCGCCTCCCAAACCCTCTCACACCCCTGCTGATGTGTGCAACATCTGGCACCCCGGGAGACCGGCATCCCTCACGGCAAAGCTGCAGAGCCGCCAAGGTTGGGACTTGTGTGAAAACGATACCTTCAGCAGGTTCACGCACAGCTGCCGGGTTAGGAAGCTGGTTTCGTTTTGGTTTTGAACCCAGGGGGCTGCTTGAGTTTCAGTGTGGCCATACTGAAAGAGTGGAGCATCTCACACAGCTCATGCACCTCCTTGTTTTCCCACACCCAGATCACTAGCCTTTTGCACTTCAATACACATCCTTTTATACAGCACACAGGCACAAAGTAAGCAGGCTTTTTTTTTTTTCATGTCATTGATCACTACTAATGTGCAAGTGAATTGTTACACTGCATCCTAGTGTCCCTGAATTGAATAATAAATGCCACAGCAGAATGAAAATACAAGAGATGGCCTACTGCAAGCCAAACGAGAGCATGAACTTGAAAAAATCCATTATTGCCCAAGGTGAGGAGACGAGCAATCAGTGGGTATAAAAACCGAAACTCCTATGCTGCCTTCCCAGGTCATGGCAAAAAAAAGATTTTGTACAGCCAGAGCACCTGCACTACAATCAGCATCAGAATCATCTTGCTGGTAATTTTGATGTTGAACATTGATATGAAGCTTGATTTTTATTTTACCTTCTTTATTAGCACATCAAAGTGTAAGGAAACTCTTGCCATTACGTTGGGACCCTGAAAACCAAGGAAGGGACGTTTAAGTCAGCAACAACCTACAGCAGAAAGACATGAAGAAGAGTTACTGAAAATAGCTGGGGAGAAGAGAACTGCTTCTAAAGGGCATTTCCAACGATCACCTAAAACCTGCAAAGCTTGCACTATGGTAACACACCTTGTCGCAACACGGTCCCAGGCTTTGCAAGGAATGACGACAGCTACGTTTTTTGATCCTTTGGAGTGTTTGCTGTTGAAACCACATCCCTGGGGAGGAGGTACAGCCTCCCTCCAAGGGGAACCAGCGGGCATGCTGAAAAGACCAACAATGTCCAGTCTAAAGCCCACGGTGGTGGATATTTTCCTTAAGTTTTATACCATTTCTATGCACAAATAGAAAGATGCAAGACAGGAGAAGACAAGATATTATTCCAAAAATCTCAGTATGAAAAAAAATCCCCGTCCCTCAGGGTGTAAACCGGCAACTTCATGTGGGCACCAACACTCTTTAGGAGTGCTGCCCAGGTTCCTGCCTCCCTCACTGCACAGCCCAGCAGCAGGTTGGAGATGGGACCAGACTGGCAGTGTGATCTGCTACCGCCCTCCCTGCTCAGGCTAAAGGTCTGCTGTTTGCCATTGCAGTCAGGCCCGCTGCCAGAGCCCACAGTGACCCTCATAGGAGGAGTTATCTCCTTTTTGGAAAAAAAAAAAAAAAAAAAGGAGCAAATTGAAGCCACCCCCCGTGTGAGCACATTGCCCTGAGAAGCAATGACTTTGCAGTATGCAGCAGGACAAGGTAGATCAGCAGGGGCAATGTTCTCATAAGCACAGGCTATTTACTCTCAGCTTTTCCCTCGGCTCACATTGTTTAGCATAGCTGTTTTCAGCTTTCCGACCATTCCTACAAGGACAGAACAATTACATCCTTACAGAACTGCCACAAGCATCCAGCAGCTCAACCCAGGTGCCAAGGCAGCTTTTTCCACGACAGCGAAAAAGCAAGTGTACTTTCTCACCTCTAGAAAAGTGCTACTCGCTCCAGCTGCTGGAAGAAACACAATCTGCCATCTGCTTTACAGTATTGTTTTCTTTAGCTACAGCCACCGCTGCTGGTCTGGGTGGCAGGGGACATGCGTCAGGAGGTAAGTCCTAGCTGCCACTGGGAATGATTAGAAATTGTCGCTTCCCTCTTCAACAGCAGAGGTTGCTCCCTCACAACTTGACTGGCAAAGCAGCACATGCAGGGATAGATCTACCCCTGTCCCACCCCATGCAAAGGAAACAAAGCATTGCTGGTAGCTAAAAGAGACAGACGTACATAAAATGCAGCAATGCAAAGTGCTCCCCTGTGTATAGGAACAGTGCAGACGCTTGGCAGCAGTAGGGAAAGGAAAGGCAACAGGCTGGGAAAGGTGGCTGCAAGGCCAGGAGAGGAACAAGAACATCTGAGAGAACTGCAAACAAGGCTTTTTCAGCAAACAGGCAGCATCAAGACACAAGTTCTACCTGCAAGGATTGCAGCCGTCTCACAGAGATGACAGCACCTCTCCCACTGTCTTTTAAGGCTTCAGGCTTCCTACGGCCACTTGTTTTCCTTGTCCCCAGGTCAGCAAGATGCAAAGGATTCAATGCATGACCTCACGCTACTTTGGATACAGAGCAGCAACTGCTCTCCCTTGTTTTTTTCAAATAAATCTGTCACACTGCAGAATAATAAGGCCAATTGTCACACTGTTTTGTAGCCCCAGAAATCTCTCAACCTATGTACCTCTCTCAAATCTCTCAAACCTATATATTTGAAGACTCATTAAATGCCAAGAAAATCAGTTTAAACCATCATCCTAATCTTGCACCAAATCAGATCAAACTACTCACACAATCCCAGACCTCAGCTGAGCTGCAAAGGCAGCATCTCCAGCAGAGCAATGAGCTCTCGCACAGGCTTCCCTAAATCTGGAAAAATTAAGTCCACGAGCACTCCCAGTCACTTACTGGAGCCTGCTGACCCCCAAGCACCTCACCTGGTTTTGACCACAGCCCATGAGGTAAACCCATCATCTTCTCTCATCAGGCTGGCTACCAGGTGCTCCTGCACACAAACAGGTTGAAATCCTGATCACTAAGAGTTGGGCAGTAAAGTGATCAAAGGAAAACACTTCCTTCAGTGTTTGAGCATGTTTGCTCTTTTCTTTTACCCCACCTAAAGCAGTTTTCTTCATAAAGAGCCTTCCAGATGAATGTATGCAGCACAGACTAAAAAGACCACACCTGCGGTAAGCATTCAGTGCCACGCTTTCTCCAGTGAATGAGCAAAGAGAAACTTGCATCTTTATTCAAGGCTGACAGTAAGTGGCCTCACCGCTCCTCAGTAGCTACATTATTTTGTTCTGAAGCTTTGATAACCTTTGCATCCTTGGCACAGCTCTGTAATAACCAGACAAGTTCTAGAATTGCTCCTGTCTCATAGGTATGTTTCTGAACAAAAAGCTAAATTGGAACTAACGAAAATAGCCATCCTCCTGCTCACATGAAATCACACTACCTGTAACCCAGTTTGGAAGCAGCACTGACATATGGAGACTAAACTCTGCCTGATCCTCTCTTGCCTATATCCAGTAGCAGCAGTACACTCGGGGCAGGGGAAGTATAGTGTGGAAGAGAAAACAGTTGAAAAGATGAGTCTTAAAATCCCATTAACTTGCACCTTTCTTCCTTGTGAGTGTTGAAGGGCATAAGAAAAACTGCACCTTTTTCATTGCAGATGCATAACTTCGCTTTCTGAAGCGGAGGAGGTGCTGCCCGGAGCTGGTCGTCAGAGTACGCCATCCCTCCGGAATAATGCACACAAGTATTGCTTTTACCCTCAGAGATGGGTAACTCTGGTTACACAGGATCAGCTCTATCAGCCCCCATCTGCAACACAAAAATGAAAGCAGCCTTTCCTCAGCGTACTGCAGACATGCTGTGCTGATGCACCACATCCAGAATGGAAAAAGTGTGAATAAAAACAAGAGGCACTGAATGGAACTAGGAATTGGGTTCAAAGCTAAGAAGCGGTCCCTCGTGCAGGTAGCAGCTCAGCGAGGGACTCCTTGGCTAAGAGTGCTGTAGACACTGAAAGTTCACACAGGGTCAAGGGGAAAACGGAGAAAATCCTGGAAAAGAAAACCACCGATGGTTTTATGCCCGTTCCCACGGTTAGGGACAGGAGACCGAGCAAGGGGCATCTTTGATCAGACCACAGATACCACAGTATATGTAGGAAGAGGCTGTAAGTACCAGTCCTTCCAGTCCCTTCCAAGAACTGCCTCTTTCTAGCAACAGTTAAAGCAGTTTGATCCAATACAAATTGTGTGTCATGGCAGCATTTCATCCTCTAAATTGATTCTCATTTTCTATTTTATGTATAACCCTGTATTTTTGCACAGCTTGTGCTTGAACCAATTTTATTTGCAAAAACAGCTATATTTTTCATTACTTTATGTAACAGATTTTTCCATTCACACACTTCTCCAGTCACAGCTACTGAATACATGTATCAACTGTGCTGTTTGTAAATGCAAGCCTATCTTTGTCTTTGTAAGTAGAATGCATTCTAACTTAAAGACCAAAAAGGTGTTAGGCAGAACCCAAGCCTCTCAAACAAGCCTTTAATTTCTTCTGTTGAGAAGTATATCTAAGTATGTCCAAGTTCTAGCCTAGCTACAAACAAATGTTATCCAACAGCAAGTTGAACAGCACACCTCTTCTATGACTATTGTTGGAACATTTAAACACAGACCACTGCAACACATTAATCCCTGACGTAGAGCTATAGCATGGCTCTAACAGCAGCACTGCTGTCCCCAGCACACACCCACTGATGCAATCTCTGAACACAGCAAGAGTTTGCACGGCATCTTCGGCATGATTTTATTCCTATAATCTCACGCGATAAACACCTTTTCCCATTAATCTTTCAACACTGACAGTTTTAAAAATAGGTAAAGTGTTCTTGAGCTACAATTTAAAATGCTAAATTTCAAGGAGAATATAAACTTGTATCTGGATGCTTTCAAACTCTCAGTGCGAGAAGTACATTAGATAAAAATCAATGCATTCTTTCTCTGTAGAGAGACCTCACAAATCATGACCAACTCAGAAGTTCCAGTTCAACTGTAACTTCACCCCAGCCTCTGCTTACATTGCAAAACCACCAAAACATGCAAGAGTTATCACCACTCAGGCATGAAGAGCAGGCCTGTAATATATTTGACTGGAGCATTAACATCCACACAGCAAACAAAACAATCCCCTCACCCCAAGCTCCATGCAGGTACGTGCAAAAATCTTACGACAAATCACTTGGATTAGATGCTTTTTTCTAACAGAGCGCTAGTATAGTGTTACTAAAACTTTGCTGAATTAATGTAATTGAATCATACAAAAAAGAATCATGGTATAGGACAAAGATTTTGTGTATGCACTGTTGCTTTTCAAGGCTGTGGTAGTTGTATGCCATCTCAATTGTTATACTTTCTAGCACGCTTTTCCCATAAAGTATTACGCATTTTGTTTGTACAGTCAATAATTCTCTCAATACTGAAAAAGCCTTTTATTGAAAACTTCTAAAAGGACACAATGATCACAACTAAAGCAGGAATCTGGCACAGAATGTGCTCAGAATTCCCTACAAAATAATTACAATCCGAGAAAAAAATGCCTACATAAATCAGTACAACTATCATAAAGCATAAAAACTACAAGACAAGAAAATGATAGCTCTTGCAATGTAGAACACGCTTCAAGAGCTGTATCCTGTTCTCACATCTTTCATGATGTAACTTTCGTTCGGGAAATGATTTCATTCACAAAACTGTTGTTCTTCGCCAACACATCATTTCTCAGCTGTTTCAGCTTGATTTTGATATCGTCTTCTGACATATCTGTCAGGGGCAATGCTTTCACTTTACAAAGAAAATCCTGAATTATCTTTTCACCTTCCTGAAATTGAGGGAGAAGGAAAAGAAAACAAAGGATGTTTAGATTGCAAGCAGGATTTTTCCAAATTCCCCAAAGATACAAAGTATTATTCATCACCAGAAACTTTTTGCAGGGGAAAAACATGGTTATTTTTGCACTTGCTATCATGTTCTCAACACCAGAACAATCCAGTTATACTGGTATCAGACGTTCTTTCTCCTTTCAACCCATGAGCAAAAAGCATCAGTTGATCAGCAGAAATACAATATTTGACATTAAGAGCTCCCGTATGTGTTCCACATTTAATTTCAGTGTGCAATCACGTTAGGTGAGGATTGCTAGCAATAATAGCATCAGAGTGGCCATACTACCCAAACTAGTTACTTTTTGGAGGAACTGTAAATCAAAACCAATGTTTCAATATGCTAAAGGAAAGAACGAATTGTAACCAAGCAACTGGAGAGTGGCCGTCACCAAGGAGAACAGATGATAATTAAGCTTTATGCATATGCTTTTACACAAACAGGCAAAGTGGAACTTCTAAACAGTCTGAATTGAATAGCAAGAACAAACATTTCAATCAACAGTATTCAGGATCCCTGTATTAGAAACAACTTGCCCAGAATACAGAATTTTGTCTAGTCCTCTCCATTTTGCATTTTAGAACTCTACTACAGTTTTCTTTGTTTTGTTTTAAGACTAATGCAGTATGTTTTCAGTGCAGAAGTCTCCAAAGGACTTGGAGCATGCTTTTCCCTGCCTGGGTGAGACATCTAAAGCTATGCCATAATATTGCCTAAAGAGTTTATGAAATATTATATGTTACTGAAATATCCAGGACAAAACATGATGCTGTATTTGTCAGAAGTGTTTGCCACATCAATTTAATTTACACCAACTTAAGACCACACAGTCAGATCCAACTAATCTGAAAAATACTTCACCATGATACCTAGCAATTTGGCAAAGGAAAGGTAATAGCGGAGTAACTGAGGTAGTTGGAGGGGGAACCTCCTGGCACTAAAAGGTAGGACAAACCGGAGATTGTTCATCCACAACATCAGACCCACTTACTGAGCCAGGAACAAATGCAGAAGACCTCTGAAACTGAAAATAAAGTAAGAGGTAACAGCTTCTGTCTAGAGCAAAGGCTTTTTAAATGTCAAAAGTGCTTTGGATATGGACTAACACTTCAAGGCTTCTGTATACTGGAGTATTACCAAGATTGCCACTGATGCATAGAAGTTAGAATGAGTTAGAAAGCTGCAAAGTTTCAGGGCAACTGCCAGGACACAGAACTAACATCTGTATATGCATGCAGCAAGGAGGACCTGACTAGTGGCAAAAAACAATGTAAGTCATAAGGCAGCACATGGATTTACTTGGAGGCTGCAGCAGATGTTACTGTAAGGTCTTTTAATCCAGCAACAAAATGACACGGGCCATTCTGAAAAAGCTTCCGGCGAGCTACTGTTTTCCTTTACACTACCTGCTAATGAAGCTTCTTTTAAGAGAAAGTGAAGGGAGAAGAGAAAAAACCAGCTCACTCAAATGGCTTTACACAACTGTATTATGCAGTGTAGACATGATCAGACCTAAGCTGAGATGTGGGTTTCCTCGAGTTGTGCTTGAAGCCTGTGCAAAGCCAAGAGCATTTTACTTCTTGGTTGAGTAGAAAGAATGAAGCTAAAATTCTCACATGTGAAACAGGGAGAACTTTAGGACATCTATAAGTCAGACATTCGAGGTCCAAATTGCTGTGTCCTTCAATATGATCAGCTTGTGAGATGTGTTAGTACTGATGAGACATGGAAGTGCACAAAGGAGAAAGTTTTGTACTCGGCTTTTTTCTGACATGAACAGATCTGAACATGTTCATGTTGAGCTTCAAGAAATCGGCACTAATGAGCCCTCAAATAAGGGGGAGCAAGACCAGGTGCAACCTACCTGCAGAGCCAAGAATAATCTAAACAACAACTGAAACAAAAGCTATAACCTAAGTCCCAAGAAACATTGCATACAAACTAAGTAGCCAACAAAAGTGATCAACAGAAAATTCTGGCTTGGTTCACAGCATAAAGAAAACCCCACACAACAGCTAGAAGCATGGTCCCCGGTATGACTCCAGTTGAATAATGTATGCCAATCATACTAACTACTGATCATTATTAAGAAAAAAATTAGTTGCATTCTCGTGATGACGTTTTTAGATAAAATTCTTGCCTATGTTAACTTGAAATGAATCTAAACCAAAACCCACTACCCTTGAACATCTCTTCAATTCCTAATAAACTTCATAGCTAAAACATTTTGTTACGGAAAAATGAGATTATAGTTAATTATCCTCAAGCTTTGGGGAAATCTGAATCCTTAAACTATTTTGCTTGGGCTATTCCAGCTAAACAAATTTTAAAAAGCATTCCTGATAGCAAACCTCTCTTTCTCTGTAGAATTTCTTGGCTGGTGGTTCTCCTTCAGATTCCTTGGACTTGCCAATGTTTTGAAATTCCTCCAATTCCAATGCTTTCTCTCTTGCACTTTCTATCACATGTTTTGGGAAAGCTGCCAACTCTGCTACATGTATTCCAAAACTCTGGTCACAAACACCTGGATACAGAGAAAAAATACAGTAAAGAATTCTCAAGAGATAATATGGCTACACAGAGATTATATAAACAAACTTGTAATAGTTCTCTGTTCTGAAGAATTAAGTGTGTGACATTGTTTGGTTCTCCCAACATTTTCCAATTTACCTTTTGGACTATACACGACAACACAGACTAAAGAATATGCTCCTATTTAATTAAGCTCTCTTAGAACAGTAGTTGCAGAGCTCCAAAAGTGCTTCAGGAAGAAAGGGAAAACTCTTCAGGCAGAAAGAATTTCCCACTAGTACTTGCCATATGAAATTGAATAATGGTTTTTATTAAAGTACTTCAACACAGTCTGTAGAATATAGTAATTAGCATAATTTATTCTTTTAATATATATCTCACATTTTTCTATATTTGTATGAATACATATATATGTGTGTGTGTATATATATTAAAAAATATTTTAAAAGTTGCATTCTCAATCATCCTCCTCCTCCTTTGCATCAATACCACTTAACTCCTCAGTCTCCTGGAGTTGTCTTTAATTACATACTTTAACTTTACACTTACTTCAATTAATACACTGTATATATCATTTAGTTGAGAAAGAAAAGTTTTCATAATTGCTTAAAATATGTCAATTATACACAGTTACGTAAAATAATTTTCGCTTCAGTATTAAAAGTCCTCTGATACAATCTGTCAACTCCATTCATTTACATTACCATAATTCCAATTGGCCACCCACAAATATTAATTCTGGTCTCCAGCAGGGACTTATGAATAAATGAAGTACACATGTAAAATGATACTTAACTGATCATCTATTAAAAACTGGGTATCTGAAGAATAGGTAAAGGAAAACTTGGCATTTTTTTCTTTTTTATTAACCTTGTAATCTCTCAGGTTTCTTAAAGGAAATCAACATTTTAAAGCAGAAATTAGTTATCTTGATTTTCTCTTAAAAGCACACACCTCCCCAGACACAAAGCTAACTCAGGTGTCTGCTCCAAGAATCCTGAGCAGAGGCCTGGAGAGCAGTACTTTCTGTGTCTCCTCTTCCAGTGTTTCTGTCACACTCTTGAAGCATGAAGACAGGGATGAAAATACTGTATAAAAGTTCCTTGTCATGTACTTCAGATTTAGTTATACATTTCAAATGACATGAAACCTGATATTTGTTTCAAAACACAGCTGTATCCGAGCTGCCTATACTCACGTCCTTGCCTGAACAACATCACTCTTCCAAAAGGGAAAGAGCACAACATTAAATGCAAAAACTTCTGTGAAAGACATCCAATTTGAGACCAGGTATTTTAAGGTGAAGATTTCATAATGTTTTAACTCATCTGACAGAGGTTTAAGTAGATAGATACAAACTATTGTGCCTCTATGCTCAATAGCACTTCCAAGAAAATGGATCGAATGAAAAGACACTGCATGTACAAAGAAAATATGTGTATGACTAAAAATGGCAAAACCAACTGAAGAAAAATATGAAGCCTGGCTTCTAGAGTTTTCACCAGGACCAGAATGGGTGAGTTAGTACAAGTTAAAAAAAACAAGGGGGGTTGAAGGAAGAGAATTAACACAACCTTTGGGGGAATATTAGGGTTTTTTATCATAAGCGTTGCTATTCCAAAGGATTTAGAAGGTAGAAGGTTTAGATTTAGTGTATATTACTTCCCTCCCCAACCTAAGTACTCAAAATAAGGCACCTAAATAAAGATGGATTGTTTGAAGATACTGTACACTGCCAGCTCTCGCTGCACTGAAAACACTCATAGTTTCAATGTATGCTCGCAGCAATTTATGACTATACTTGTCTTCAGTTCCCATGCCACACTAAGTCATATTTTAAGCATTGATTAGAGCAAGGCATTCAGAGGGCTCTGAACCTTCACTTGGTGGAAGGAGCTCAACATGTGCTGACAAAGATGGGAAACAGCAAACTACAAAAGAACCATAGACACTGCCTCTCCACTGGAACAGGCTGGGTACCAGGGCCACAGCACTTTGGACTAATACTCAGAAGCAAAGCCTGGGCATTGCCTAGGGAAAGTGCATGAACAGAGAGAAGGACAGACACCATTTCTAAGGAATAAAGATCTCAAAAGACAAGAACACAGAGTTAAAAGAAACAAGACTGCGGCAGCTGGAGATATTCTAACCAGCTTTAAGTAGACTCTCAGTAAAGCCAGAGGAGAGAAGTATTTCTGGTCATGCTTTGATTCCCCTTGTTCAGAGCAGTCTCCTAGCTTCGCAGAAAAGTACCCGAAACCTAATCACAAGACTATAGCCATAAGGGAATATGGGAATACAAGATTAGAAGTCGTTATACAAGTAATCGAAAAGTAAGAAACGACGTAATTTCATGGATTTAAAACCAGAAGAAATGAGTAATAGTCAATTAGTAATGTCATAGGAGTAAAACAAGCATGGTACCACTTGAGTGAGGCTCAGATCAGGATATAATAAAAACACATTTACCAATTATCTAAAAGATACTTAATAGTACGGTGATAGCCTGTGAAGATTATAAAAATTATCTTTAAAAGCGTAACAGTAAAATTTAATAATTAGACAAAATATTAGATTCATTTCAGAACAATATACGCAAGAAGGAATGAGCTGAGAAGTCCAAAACTGGCTAAAGATATCAGGAAATACTGGAGAGAGTTCCAGGATAACACGTACTGAATATGCACTGATCATGAAAAGCAGTGTTATTAGGATGAACCAGGCAAGCAGAGGCAAGTTATTTGGTATTGTGTCGACACGACAAAACAGCTTTTAAAATGAGGAATGAAGTTCAGCAACTGTACCTGTAAGATTTAATCCTAAACTAAGAAGATAAGTAAACATCTATCTCCAGGACTTGAGATAGGAGACAAGGACTAGCTCTTTAGCCTTAACAAGTATGGATGATGCTCAGTAATTGTTTTAGTAAAGATAATAGCCTAACTCCCCAAATAGTTATTCCTTATTTGAGACAAAACCACTCCACAATGTAAGTTGTTGATTGGATCCAGTACAGCCACACTGTTCTATAGTAACCACGTTCTATCCATCTGAGTGTCATCTAACTCTCCTTCATTGTGGAACTCAGGGAAAATTAAGAGGTATTTTTAAGTGAAAACAGAGCGTAACAGTACTCTGCCCACATTTTAAATCAAAATCTCAGTCCAGAGGTTGGCAACCTGACTGAAATGCTCTTATGGGAACAACAAAATCACTGTAGAGTTTACAACTAAATTAGAATGCCATAAATGACCACACCTTGCAAGCCACAGTTACACAGCCCTGCTTTATTCAGCATAAATATAGGCTCCTGCTGAAGGGAGCAATAACAAATGATTGGCAATATAGAGAAGCAGGAGGAAGCACTTATTGTGGTTAACAGATGAAATTTATGCCCAATTAAAAATTGTCTAATTTAATACCAAAAGGAGTAACTGGATCCACTAAAGGATTTTAATTAAACACATCTGACTTGACTTATACTAACAACACAGGCTACTTGTTGTTTTACTATGACACCATTTGCTAAAAACTAAACATATTATTTTTCCTATATCAAACTACTGCATAAATTGGGCAACATCTTTCTTCAATGACCAAGGCTTATTACAATGAAATAGATATTATTAAAAACTGTCAGCACAGAAAAGTTGCGTTCATTTCTTTTAAAAGAACAGTTTGAGGAACATAAGTCTTTTCTATCAGCAGGTTAAAATGGCTGATTTAGGAAAACAGAAAATAACCTTCTGGAACCCTTCTCTCTGCTCTTTAAAAAAAACAAAAAAGGAACCAACCTCAAAAGCATTGACCTGAGTGGCAGAAATAACCTAGAAGTCTTAACAAATAACCATGAACAACATCACCAACTGTGTTCACACATGGACAGAGCTCCTGCCATACACTCACTCTCTCTGGACAGAGAAGAGCATGTCTATTATAAACCTAAGGCTGGAGTATGACACGAAATTCCACCTCCCCGCGCCCCCCCCTCCCCCCAAGAGTTCTTCCTCTATCAGGATGAAATAAAGCTTACCCTGTTCACCATTTACACAGTCTTACCTTCCTTGACACGATAAAGCATCGTCAGTGTGTCATCACTGGTCAGAGCAGTAACATGTAGGTTATTTACTGTTGGCACTTGGTCGGCAAGAGCTGTCAGTTCATGAAAATGTGTAGCAAACATACAGAAAGCACAGATTTTGCTAGCAATGTATTCTGAAATAGCCCATGCTAAGCCAAAACCATCATAGGTAGAAGTTCCTCTTCCCAGCTCATCGATGATTATCAGTGAGTTTTCAGATGCTGTCCTAAAAACACAGGAGCATTTTATAACATTTGAGAACAGCATGAACTCTGGATATCTGAGTACCACAAGTTATGTTATAGAGGCATAGCATTAAAGAGGCAAAAGACACTTCCTATTTACATAACAATATACAAATTAAGTGCACACACAGTGTCACACAGATCATTCCAAATTAGTTTCTTCACCCCGTTTAGACTTTGGCCTCCTGGTAGCAGCTCTGTATGACCATCGAAATAAACAGAAGGCTACTTCAGGAACTTATGAGCCTGCTAAAAAGGACTTGGAGATCCTCCACTGAGGTCCTACATAAAAGGAAATCTTAAATGCATCTTTCTTAGAGCACCTCCTTTCTCATCAACCCCAACCAACAAAATCAAATAAGCCCAGGACTTACCTAAGGATTGAAGCAGTTTCTAACATTTCAGCCATGAAAGTAGACACGCCTTTCAGCTGACTGTCTCCAGCTCCCACCCGAGCCAGGATACAATCCACAATGGTTATTTCTGCAGAGTCGCATGGTACAAAACACCCAATTTGGGCCATAAGAATAATCACCCCTGTCTGTCGAATGTAGGTTGATTTCCCCCCCATGTTAGGGCCTAAAGAAGAAATTTTGCAAATGAATTAAAAAACCATTATCATTTACAATTCAACAGCCCTTTTAAAGGAGAACAGGCTGTAATTTAAAACAAAGAACGTTTAAACTTACTACTCTCTTGCCAGGAAAGAGTAGCAGACTTGCCTAACAGGTGCAACAAGTAGCTCCACTACTAATAAAGCTTGCTTGTATGTCTTATTGAATGCTGCTTTTTCAAAAAAAAAAAAAAAAAAAAAAAGGCAGTTGGAGAGCATTAGGGGCCTTAATAAGTTTTGGGACTTTTCGGAAGTATAAGCAGTCATCTAAAACTCATGTCCATACCTAAAACTAATAAGCTTTAATTTAGAAGTCATCAGTACTGCTGCTTAAGAATGAAAATAATTTGCTTTCACCTCAAATAACAATTACGATTTGTCTGTAAAAATGAAATACCTTAGTTACAGACCGGGTACAAGCTGATGGGTGATTTAAAAATTACAATCTAAGGGGAGTCTGCATCAGCAAAATGAATAACTTACTTTTAATCGAAGTACAAATGAAATTAAAATTATTTTCCAGAAAACTGATCATTAAAACCAATTTTATGCTTTTGCTAACCAGAAAAACAAGGGTGTTACCATGCATTTATTCAGATTTTTAGTTTTTCCTTTTTGATTATGTTAGAAGTGTTCATTAATCATTCTCCAATTTCAGATCTTTGCTACTCAGAATGTATGTCAAGGACATCTGGATGGAAATTAAAATTCAATTAAATCTATAAACACTAAAATGTTTTCCTGTGTAGTAAAATTATCTTAATTACACCAGAGAATAGGGGAAAAAAGGGTACAGTCATTGAAACATGTTTTGCATTTAAAATTGACCTTAATACTAAGCAAAGAAAACATTAACAAAGAGGCTGCTTAAAGTCTTGCCTACAGAAGGTGCCTATGTGGCTACAATACAATTGATGCCTAGTGGAATTTTCAAAAATCACTTCAGCAGGTTCAGGTTCTCCAGTTCCTGAGGTTGCCTGGCTTATGGACTTAACAGTCACTAAGGCAAAGAATACATACATTAAGGAAGGACTAATTTCTTATTTCCTACTGTCCTAGCAGCCTCTCTCTTCTTCCCAAATAACTATATCTAAATTAGTGATCACCTTCTCCAAACAGTGCACTATAACTACAATCATAACAACTAATTCCATGACTATTAGTTTGGAAGATGAGAAATGCATCTGTATGTGCATAAACATAGAGAATATCCACTATCAAAGGAAACACTTCACAAGAACATTGTGGACGCTTTCTTTTTTTAATATAATAAACACCACCACCTTACAAATACCCTCCCTTCTTTTCCAGAGCTAAATCTTATCCCCCATACAGAAAGACGAATAACTTGCTAGGCGCTCACCCTTTGTTGATCAGAGAAATTGTTTTGACAGAGTTTTATTGGGTTGGTTGTTTGGTTTTTTAAAGACATCATTATTGGAAATACTTGAGACATTTTAAACGTAAATAACAAATGAAAAAGAGAACAGAAACATTTACCAGTAATAATGTGGAACATCTGCTTGCCCTTCTCAAATGTAACGTCATTGGGGATGAAGGCCACCTCATCTTGCACTTCAATGCAAGGATGCCTGGCACCTTTCAGCACAATCCTTCCTTGTCCCTTTTCCAGAATGACAGGACGGACATACGGCACTGGTGCTCCGTTTGACACATGAGCGAAACTGACAATTGCATCTAATTGAGCTATCACATCATTCATCGTCTGTATTGGTTCTGCATAACCTGTTTTTGGTTAGAGATACGTAAATTCAACACAGTTAGAAATTTTTTTGTTCTTGCTGAAAAGATATCTTAAAGCCTATATTGAGCCCATAAAATTAATTCACCTGCATTAAAAGTCAATTTTGTTCAAGATAGCCATCACCTTCTGTGAGAGTCTAAGATGTAATCCTTAAGTATCCATGCTCTGACTACAAAGGGAACTTCTTCAGACCAAGAAAAGGAAGAAGTGAGGCCATATTGATTGTTTTGCCTTAACACTAGACAATGAGAAACAGCTTATCTTGGTACAGGAAGGCCAATGCTCACAATGACAAGATGGCTGGAAATCCAGTAAGTTTCCTTCCTCTGTAATATGCTGCACTTTGATGCTCACGCAAGCAAAGACAATATAGACACAGCACTGACAATTCAGAGACAGCAACCATTTCTGTTTATGTGAATGATGGTATGGAGAGGTCTGTAAGATACAGTGCCTGTGATACCAGACAACAAGACTAGAGGGCCCAGCATCCCCAGTACCAGTTTTTAAGCTTTGGTATTCCTTTTTTTTCAGTGAAAGGGATGAGAGACAGGAGTCTACAGAGGTAAATCATCCAACACCTGCAAATGGGATGCATGTGTCAGAAGAGGTGAGCAGTGACCTGCAGAAAAAGTCCTACCTGTACAAAGTACATTTACCATTCTAACATCATCTCTTGAACTAGCTACGTATAGATCATTAAGAGGACTTTAAGTCACTTTCATTCAAGAATTACATACATAATCGAGTCTTTTTCATTAAATTGCCTCCACTTGGGGAATAAAAATGCTTTTTGAATACACATATACACTTGTAAGTCTATGACTGCACACCACAGAAGCTTTAAGCAGCAGCAACAGACGTTATTAAACTTACTAGGTATTTATAAATTACATATTGAAGCTAATCCTGTTATATAATACCCCACTAGCTTTCTACATAAATATACAAACCTTAGTATGCTACACAAAAAAAAAAATCACTTGAAAATTACCAAGATTAAAAAAAAAATCTAACAAGCTACTGATTTTGCAATATACTGGCAAATTCCTTATGACAACAGGTCAAAGCTTATGAATATTTCCACTGTAACTTAATACACACTCAAATATATTAATACATCAGCTTAAAAAGTGGTTTTTTTCATCTTTAATACATTTACCCTTAGCTTAATATTCATTAGTGTTTTCACTTTCCACTTCTCTCTTTCAAAGAACTAAGACTTGTTCTGCTGGAACTAGTGCCTTTGGGAGAGGCAATATTTACAGAATCCTCCAAGCCCAAATTCCCAGATGTCTCTTCTTCTTTTGGTGAAGGATAGTAAAGAATGCCCTGTAAGTAGGCAATCTTGGAGCAAAATATATGGAAATTAATTAGGAAAACAATAATTTTTTATTGTACCATATAAGCAATGGCTAACTTGATTTTATACTGCATACCAATGTTCTTTCTTCATCATCCTTCACAGACCTCAGGTCCCACTCCCTCAGTTCTCTATTGTTCTTTACCTCTTCTGCCTTCTACTTAATTCACCATTTGGGTGGAGATGTCCAGAGTCAGGTAGGTGGGTGGAGGACAGATGTGGCCTTTACGAGCATATTTGTGTTCATTTTATGGGATTAAAATTTGCGCACACCCCATGACTGCACATTTGTAGCAATGCCAGGAAAGGGTCTGACCATAGAAGACAATATATTTCAAACTTTCAAGAACTGTCTAAAAGTCAAACCTCATTTTTCACATTAATTCTTTTGGGAATGTTATGGTTCTTCCCTACAAAAGGACCTATAAAGTAACTGCAAGTACTCCCACCATTCCAGACTGTGATACACATCTGTTGATTGTGTCACAATCTGAACATTGACATATTCACCTGAAGCAATGTTAATGATTTCCTTGACAATTGCATCCTGAGCCTCTTCATACTCTTCTCTGTTCTTTATATATTCGTCATTGACGGAGCTCAGTTTGCTGTGAACAAAACCACAATATTTAGAAGCTGTGATGTTCTGTCTTCACTGCTACAATGCCAAACTTTTGGCCTCCTCTTCTAGGAGTCAATGGCAGTTGTCCCCACCTGTTTTAACAGCAAGGTTCAGCACAAGGGCCACAAAGCGACCCACAATTTATCCACACCAGGATATCAGTAAGATTAATCCCAAGTTGAAGATCACCCACAAGGGCCAAACCAGCAATTCTAGCATCTCTGAACACATCATTCTTAAAAATCTTTACAGTAGTTGTTTGTTACAGACATGCTATGTGACAAGGACTTGCTCTTAAAGCTGAATTTCTGGCCATTTTGCAATGAGATGTGGCACGTTACAGAACTGACAGAGGAGAATTGCTGCTAAGCAACTGTGTAATTAACCCAGAGTCCTACAACAGGTTTATCAGAGCTGAAGGCATTAACTTCTTTCATTTATTAAAAACCTCAGTGAACTACTGTCACTAAGAATAGGTTCTAGTTTTCAAAATAAGGTAAGCTGAAATCAATAGAGCATTTAAACAAGTGTTTATTCTTCTCAGGCTTGTCTCCGAACATGGAGGAGAGTCTGCAAGACTGAATATAAAACACACCCAAGTAGTGCACCCACACTATAAGCAAAAGTTAGCCTTGTGCTTCTAGTACCATCTACAGAAGCAACTATAACTTAAGTAGGCACAGAGAAGTCTGTTTTATTAGTGACCCATGGGCTTCTTCCTCATGGGAAATTAACAGATGACACAGTAGAAGTTCTAAGTACCATCTTCTCAGTTACAGAAAAGCCTAACTTCATCACTACATTTAGATTCATAACATATTTAGAACCAAAAAAAGCTGTTTTAAATTTCAGGGATGTTTTGAAAAAATATCCTCTGAGTAAATGTTAAAACAAAATGCAATTAAGGTTTACACTTTGTTCATTTAAGTAAACTGGTGCGAAATACACCAACATATTGGTTGGCGTGAACCAGTATGTTTGCCCTCCTTTTCAAAGCAAAGGATTTATTACTATGAAAGTGAGTGATTAACAGAAACAGTCACTATTAGTAATAGCACTGCCTTGAAACCAACCTTGCCCTGTAGGCAGGTGCTCCTCATACATGTCTATCAATCAAGATCTATCTCTCAATAAACTCATTTCTCTGATGCTAACTCCAGCAGGAACTGTTACACATAAAGTGATAGCAGCATGGTTTGTCTGAAACAGACTGTACGATGTATTAATCTGCTATTTTTACCCTTCCATATATAACACATGAAGGAGACTTAAAGAGTGGTTTTCTCCTGGACCTGCCACTGACAGACAAGGAAGAACTTGTCAGGAGGTTGAAGTCCAATTAGTGGCTGATTAGTAACAGCATTTCTTAGGGTTGATACTGGGGCTGATACTATTTATGCCTTGATTAACAACCTGAATGATGGGACTGAATGCACTCTCAAATGCAATCCCAGCAAGGCTGTGAATACCACCACGTTAAGGGGAGCTGTCAGTATGCTGGAGCACGGGGCTGCCATTCATTGGGATATCTGCAGACTAGAGAAATAGGTGGACAAGTATTTTAACACAGGCAAATGCAATGTCTTGCACCTGGGATGAAATAACTCCATGCAACAGTACAGACTGGGGTCCAAATGGCTGTAAAACAGCTATTCATAAAAGAGTTAGGGGACCCAGTGGACAAGAAGCTGAACACGACCCAGCAGTGTGACACTAAGGCAGAGAAGGCCAAGCCCATACTGGCTGCACTAGCAAGAGAATAGCCAGCGTGTCGAAAGAAGTAATTCTTCCCCTCTATTCAGTGCTTGTGAGACCACATCCGCAGTGCTGGCTCGCAGTTTTGTCTTCCCAGTCTAAGAGATGTATCAAACCTGGAGCAGATGGCCACCACAAAGATTGGCAGCTGGAGCACACGGCATACAAGGACAGGCCGAGAGAGATGCCTGCCCAGGCTGAGAGAAATCTGAAGTCAGCCTGGAAAGAGGCACCAGACTCTTCTTGGAGGTGCACAGCAAAAGAATGAGACACTAAAACCCCAAGCTTCTGCAAGGAAAATTCTCATTAGATCTGATTAGGAAAGCTGTCACAAAGAGTGGTTCAGCACTGGAACTTGTGCCCCACCAGGTTGTGAAGGATGCTTGGAAGATGGCACCTGGGCAAGGCCTTGAGCTACCTCACCTAACTTTGAGATAAGATCTAATTTCTAAGGTGGGTCTGCTTTCAGTGAGGGGTTAGACCAGTTACCCTCAAGAGATCACCTTCAACTTAAGTTATTACCTGCAACTTTCTACTTTGTTCTGTGTAATAATAATGAAGTACAGAGAGAGACATCTGATGATCGTGGTAGCCTTGCTCCTTCTAAAATGATCCAGAAGAGCTAAAAATTCAACAAGAAGTATAGACTTTTTGCTTGGCTGACCTGTGACAGAACTGCTGTCCAGACAAGGAGACACTGAAACAGCACCAATGCAATTAGCCTGAAGACTGAAATTTTTAAATAGCTTCATCTACAGAGCCACAGAATGGAAGTCCAATACTAGGACCAACAGAAATTACAGTGTGATTTGGAACAAAAAGAAGGTAATCACCAACAAAACTGCTGCATGTCATATTTGGTAATAAACATAAATAGCTCTTTTCCCATTGCAGCTTATGAAAGTGTCTGTATAAACACTCACAGTAAATGCAATTATGCTGCTAGCTGCAGCTAAAACAGAGAAATTAGCCCAAGTCAAAGGACCCAAAACAGCTAACAGTTGGCAAAGCAAAAGGGGGAACACAGCCTTTAACAGAAACCGTATGACTACTCCTCCCTCATGCCAGTCTTGCTCAGTATCTCAATCTGTGAGCCAATTAAAAAGGTGAAAATTCAGCCATTCAAGTTGTAGGGAAACCAGTTTATCAACACAATTATAAAGAAAGGAACATTTTTGTCTCTTTCACAACAGGCTTGAAAAACTACAAAGATGATCTTATACCTGTTAGTAAATTTCACACCATTCTTCTGTGTATCAACTATTCCATATTTTGAATTGTTACGGAGAACTTTTTCCTCCTTGCAAGTTATTCGAAAGTGATGTCCAAACTGTGAATTTGTCTCCAGTTTGATACTTTTGCCAGCTTCCAAACCTTTTAGATTAAAAGAAAGAAGAAAACAAATGTATTATCAAAAATCCTGCAGCCTGTGCTATTCCTGCTCATTAATCCCCAGTTTGTATGATGTAGCCTCTCTTACATACACTATTAAATACACTTGCTTTGGTTCTGTATGGGTATGAGAAATACCCAGACCTAACAGAATTTTACTGATTCATTCTCTGCTCTTACTTTGATATGCTCTCAAACTGCATATTCGAATCAGGCTCATGATTATAGTACTGCTACATATTCTCCAGAAATGTGAAAAATTTTCATAGCACACTGCAAGGACATTCTATATTGCTGCTGTAAGCACAGCACCTGCAGCCTTATGATCCTTTTACTAACACATACTTTTGATGGTGAGATTGCTCATTCCATCCCTACACAATCTTGTCTTTCCTTCTTTTCATCCAGGTATCTTGTTTACGCTTAAAAAAAAAAAAATCAAGATTAAAAAATATGCAAGCCCTTAAAGGTGTAACCTAAAATAACTATGTTGTGGTTTTCCTTGCCATATTTTAATTAAAAAATGGTTGGGTTTTTTTAAGTTGCTCTTTGAATGCCTGATTCATCAGCTGCACATGGAATTTTTTGCATAAGAGAATAAATTCTTTAAATGTCTCATTTGCTTACACATTACATTTTGCAAAGAACTTCAAAAGAAAACTAGCATGTCCTGAATGGACACTTAAGACAATGCACGAGGCGGGGGGAGGGGGGGGGAGTTTCAGTGCATGTCCTCAAAGGATGTAAAATAGAACTAGGCTTTGCCAAGAGTTTGATGAGCTGCAGTTCTACAAAATGAATTCTGCAGTATCTTGCAACCTACGTGATAATTTCTGAAATAATCTGGAATGGCATACTTACAAAAAAAAAAAAGGCCACTCAGTTTTCAACAGATTGTACTGTGACAACTAAAGTCACCCCAAACTAATAATAAAATAATACAAACATCCCTTAAGTCCTCTATACCAGTTTTCATCACTTCATCTCAAAACATTTTACAAAGGAGGTAAGAATCAAAGGCAGCTTCATACCCTACCTAGTTCTTTGGCTGCACTCTTTAAAAAGGACTGCATTTTTTCTTCCAGTTCATTCATCTTTTCTCTTAATTCTGTCAAATTAGGGTCAAAAGAAGCCTTGACAAGAAATTCATGATTCTCCACCTAGGGAAAAATAACAAGAAAAAATTCATATGAACATAGGCAGTAAAAAAAAAAATTAAAAAATCACCTCCCTGATCATACATGGTAAAACGGATTTACTTAATCATTTATTAAATTTATTTTTATATATATAATTTTGCAATGCAATGCTCTTTGTGATAATTGGTATCCGATTCAACTACAAAACAAATACATCTCAAACACTTGTTTTCTCAAGTAATATACTTTATACAAGCAAAATATACCAATTTAAAAGACTCCTTTACTTTGAAATGGAGTTGTCTGCACATTTATTTGCACACAAATAACTGAGCAGTAGGCAGGAAAAAAAGGGAAGTCAGAGGAAATGCAATTGTTATGTACATAATCTGTATGCTAGCCTGGACTTATGCAGCTAATCAAGACAGAGTGTAGAAGGATGGGGCATTTCAAAACAAGAAGTCTTTGGAAAGTTTCTGAAACTGTTATTCTTGCTTAAAACACACTCAAGAGGTTACAGAAGGAGCCTACATAATATCACCAAAAATCCTACCCAATTTCAACAGTTATTTTGAGTTGAAAAGCATACACATTTCCTTCCAAGCTAAATATTTTCAAAGTCACAGATGAAGTAAATTGTATTCATCTTTTTTCCTCTCTCTTCCCCATGCTTCCACTGCCAGGTGTGTGTTTCTGATGACCTTACAAGCCTCAAGTTTAATTCGCAAGCACAGCTTATAACTAAAAATTTATTTGCTAAATAAAAGAAACTCAATTTTTAATACACAAACTTTTACAATCAACAAAATATTAGCACTGTTGTCCAACATGGAAACTAAGCATTGCCTTTCATGTTAGTAATGTATTTAATCTAATTAAATTAAAAAAAAAAAACCAACCAAACCAACACTTTCATGAAGCTTCCCCTAGCTGCGAATTATCTGCAAAGTTGTACACAAAGCAGCTGCAAATACCTTGCAAAACACACCAAAAAAAGATGGTGGTTTACATACAGTTTCACTTTTACCCACAAGTATATGTTAGCAAGAGGAGGAAGAAGAAAAAAGGGAGGTTCAGAGTTCATTTACTCCTTCCCAGACAATAAAAGTATCACTTCAGAAAGCACTGAGCAACAGGAACTGTTAAGTACAAGAACCACCACATACATCTTGTCCTACTAAGCACAAGGAGCACTTAGAATCTGCAGTGCAAAATAATTGTAAAAGCATTAGACTCAAGACTCCCAGGTTTTGCAGCAACTTGGAACAAAGACCTGGGAATGCAATCTGGAGATGAAAGCTACAGGAATAGGGGAACAAGTAAATTATCATATGAAGAAACCACATAGCATACTGTATATTCAAAGGATTGCTGCTTTATTTTGAGAATGATCTTCTCCCAACAGATAATTTGATCTTCCACAGAAGCTGCATCATGGAAAACTGAACTGTTAATGCTTATTTTCTCTGCGCAATTACCAGCACTGCAAGGCATTACACTCAGCCTGCCGTTTTGGTTCCAGTTGCGTTGTGTGCAAACACATTGCAGTTGCAAAGTTCTCCAGTTGCTTAACTAGAGATGTGGACTCCACACAAAATAATGGATTACGAGATTTGACAGGACCATCTTGAAAGCTGGAGATGTTAAGAAAGGGGTACGAACAAATTCATTCCCTGCTACATCTCTATTGATAGGCCTGCTCCTCCCATTGCCTTAATAATTCCGCTAAAAGAACAGCAATGAACGTTTATGACAGAGCATACGGCAGAAAAGACCATTCCTGGTTTTGTAGGGCAGATCCTGGATCTGAAACAGCAACTGCAAAGGCTGGGATACAAACGCCACGCGTGCCAGCCCTTGTCAGGACTGGCTTCATGAGACGACCAAGACTGACAGTCAAGTGATAAGTAATTTTGTTTCACAGCTTCAAAGAATTATTTGAAGCCTGGAATAAACTGCAGAAATCCCATAACCTCAGGAGAAGGAAGGTAACATTCCCAAGGACCCATAACACGCCAGCAGCCCCAGCAGAGCACCCAGTCTGGCTCTCGGTTCTGTCCTTTACCCAGGCTGCCATGTCAGAGAGGCTGACTGGAACCGAAGCCATGCCCTGCACTTCCATCCTTCAGGGCCTCCTCGCTACAGGCAAGCTTTCATTTCACTGCAAGCAAAGATCCCTATGTGGCTACATCTTATAGTGTGCAAAAAAGCTAGGTTACTGCCTCACCCACCGCTCAGTCTGGCGGTCACGGGGACAGAGTTAGTTTTCATGTGCTTGTGGCTAATTCCATTACGGCTCCAACAGACCCGTGGTGACAAATGAACCCAGAGGCTGCTAGTGTGCAAGAAATAAACCCTAAGCTGCTGTGAGGTTTTGGGACAGAAGCATTGAAGTAGAACTGCTTCAGCTTCCATTTACATTAATGGTTCGGGTTAGGGACTGTAGCAGTTCAAGAACTGATTCGCAGCAAACTAGGCACTCCAGCCCCAGGGTTAATTGCCTGGTGGCTCTTCCAGGTGTAGATATCAAGTCTTTAGGACAGCTAGCAGCCTATATCCCATTACGTCAGCCTGAAAATCTGAATTTAAAAATGTGTAAGATCCAGGTTTGAAGACAGCTTCTAATATGTTGCATTACCCACCCCAGCTATTATAGGGCAGCTCCTTCCTCGTTCAGGCCTCATGAAGTAATACTTAGCAGGTGACAAACAAAACTGCTCCATCTGACCGCTCTCTCCAAGTGAAAGCCAAGTGTGATCAAGTGAATAGAGAACAATTTTAAATTAAATTAAAAGTTCAGCTAAACTGCTAAGGAAGTAAAATGATTATGGTTTACTAAAAATATTAAAAACTTGTGCTACTAATTAATATATAAAAACACCAGGCACCCACAACTATATTACCCTCTAACGTTCTTCTCAAGCTGTGCTCCTCCTACAGAAGTATCTCAGATATAATTAGGTAAGTCACTTAAAGCAAACTTTTGCTTTTTCTCCTCCACAGCCCTCAGTGTGAACATGGCCAACAATCTGGCAAGACAAGCATTAACAGGAATGTGGTATTTGAGTTCTTGGTGCTTTGTACCTAATGAATCTACCATCAGCTATAGTCCACTAAGGCTACACCTCACCAGAAAAATTGAAGGAAATACCACCGAACCCAACTCACTTCCCTCTCATCTCCCCCAAAAAGAATGAAAATACTCATCATTATTGTGATATTTCACTGATATATTGATCACTGAAATGCACTTAAGTCTAAATTACAACTCAGTACTGCATTAAATACAAATGTTAAATTTGCTTCAGAGATTAAGGAATGCAACAGACACGTGCAACAGATTGGTCTGAACACTCTTGCTACTACTTTCACTCTATATATAACCTCACTCTACATATAACCTTTTACTGGCAAGAGTCATGCAAAGGGTTATAACAAAAGCAAATCCCTTAATGCAATATGGATAAGCAGCAGCTAGACATTCCCTTTTTTTCTGCTAAACACTGCATTTTTTTTAGTGTAAGTTTTTGCTCAGAGCTACTCTGAAATGAATGTTCAAAGTACAAAATTTAATGTGGTAAGCAGCAGACTAACATCACAGCATTGACAACACTTTCATACCTGCATATGTTTACTTACATGAAATGAGACCCAAGTGAGTCACACTTCCAAGCGGTGCTCAAATGAATGAGGTGACAGCAAACAATTTGCAGACTCTGGGACTATGGTAAGCTAACTAGCTAATCTGAAAAACAAGTCCTTCTGTAACGGGCTGTGCTCTTAATACTCAAACCAAAATACTATATACCGATAGCGCTAACAAACTTTGAAGTTGCCCTGACTTGAGGAGGAGGTTGGAGTAAGACGGTTTTTCAAAGGCCCCTTATGATTCTGTGGAATGGAAGTGACAGTTTCTCAACTTTTATTACAGCTAGGTAAATGAATAACCACATCCCACGCTTTTTGAACTTGGATGTTTCTCTTTACATTAGAATACATTATTGACATAATTTAGTTGCTACGACAACCTGTCCTTCAATCACACTCAGAATAGAGCTAGGTATTTTGTTTGAACTCCCTAAAAACCTAAGAGAAATTTCAAGTCAAAGTTCAAGTTTTAACATTCATACGGACAAGGCTTATTCTTGTGGTAAAACCAGCGTCGGCTTATCTATAGCCATTTTCCAGTATCTTGAAGGAGAAAAAAAACAAATCCAACACACTAGATTCTATGAGACTTGATTAAAAATAACTGACTTGTTATTCTGTTTGGAAGGACAACAAAACATTTTTGAAGTAGAAGCTGAAACAAATTTGAAGAGCTGGACTATGAAGGGCCAAGGCTTAGAACAGCTGTTAGTTTTAAAGAAAACAGAGTCCCAGGGCATACAAACTGCATCAACAGATGGTCTGTAACTAGTATAAAGCTATAAATTTCTTCATTAGCATATATCACAAATTACAGCAACATGTCAATCCTTAAACTGTAAAACGCAGTTGATTAATGCATACACAATACAAAGAGACAAAACGCGGTGCTTCTGCCTTTGGAGAAAAATATGCATGTTCAAAATTTTAAAGCCACCGCAGTTTTCAAAAGTTCAACACCTTGCCCTTACTACCATGCCTAGCACATGGTTAGGTAGATCTCGTATTTCTACAGTCAGCTGAGATTGACAGTTATGACAATCCTAAAAGCTTCCCAAGTTTTCCAAAATGACTGAAACATCTTATTGAGAAAGGAACATTAAATATGTTTCTAACCAAGCATGTACATGTCAAAATGTGTCTCACCAATTCTCTAACAAATATAATGGGAAAAAATTATGTACAAAACTCACTTAAAACCTTGGCATTGTTTCACCCAGTTAAGCAATGGTTCATGTTTTTGCCTGTGTCCTAAGCGTTCAATGTTAAACAATGACAAATCGGTCATTTATGCTCATCCCGTCTCCTTTCCACTACAGGTTTAAGGAACAGGAATGTTCCTTCCAGCTTTCTTTGGCCAATTTTTCCTCTGAAAAGAATGCCGGTTTTCTCTTGCAAGCATAGTCCTATCATCAGTAATATTTTATAAGCAAGTGTAGATGCAAGGCTAAGACAATTGTAGTAGCTTTCTCTCTAGTGAGAAATAACTTTACACTGGAAAGTAAAGTCAGTCTTTATACCCAAGTCAATCATTTTTCAGAGGCAAACTGTTAGTTATGAAGACTTAATCCCACCAAACAGAACCAAGTCTAATGAACTTTATAGAAGCAGAGAAATATGTAATAAACATATTCTGGCTACATTCTAGATTGGAGATATATCACAGTAACTGAAAACATGAACAAGCAGAAAAGTGACAGAATAACTTTCCCACTTTTAATACTGATGATGTTTTTAAAAAATAGTTTCAGGTCCACAGCACCCATGTACCTAAAGCGTTTTTTCATTGGCTAGATAATTTCAGACAGTGGGTGAATATCCTCTTGATATCGAAATGCTATACTAATAACAGCCTTCACATATTCCACAGCTAAACTATCACTAACTACTTAATATAGATGATCAATTAAATTTAGTGAGTGTAGAGCAGATTGCAAAGTTCAGCAAGAAACTTTAATTGCTAAGTAAACCCCCTCCCACACACCAGCCCATACCTTATCCATGTCCAATGTTGTTTCTATCATCTCCAGAAACTTTGAGAAGTCAGAGTAGATATCATTAAGAGGTGTTATAAACACTGCCAACAACAACATCTGGTGAGCTCCTGTTAAGAACAAACAAGAAAAATTATCATTCACAAAACCCCACAACTTTACCAGAATTCACTTATCCAAGATAAACAGCACAACTATACAGCTGGTTAATTTTTATTAAGATTGGTTATGACTATTTCACTGACACACACATAGTTTTTTCTAAAATTGGCATTATTCAATTTATATTCTGATTAAGCTTGTACCTATTCCGTCATCTTTGTTCATATCTGGTGATATTAATTCCCTTCTACTATGAGTAAAACTACAGACAAACAACAGTTTGAAAGCAAACCTGCTGTCTGTACATTACCTATTCTCGCTCGTAAAAAGTTGAAATGGCTTTAGCAAAAAGTGTATTCTACAGCAACCAATTTTAAAGATATGAAGTGTATCAACATCCACACTGAGAGTTTTTAATTTTTCTTAATTCAAAATTACCAAAAATTGGGAACATTTAGTAGGATGAACATAATAGAAATTGAGGTGTATGGTTTTTGGTTTTGTTTTCCTTAAGAAAAGACCATCTACTTTAACCAGATCTTTATAGTCACTCATCTTTCCACTAAACAGGAAGTCACCAAAATTAAATTAGTCTTTTCCAACTTATTTTGTTAGCACAGATAATCTGTAGCACCAAGTGTAACTGCATAGCACACATATTGGTTGGCAGTCCACAGAACACTGTAAGCATTGAACGCAAAATGCAGTTCATGGTTAACTTAGCATGCACGGATATTGCCAATTCTGTGAACGAAGTATTTTCTTCAGGCCTACAAATAAGCACCTATCCAGCAGCCAGCTGTGAAAATGCTCTGTCAGCAAATGAATGTTTACATCTTTGCAGCCACTTCAATATACAACTTAATCACAGAAAGATTAGCATTATTGACTATATGATTTACACAAAAAGCTACAAAAAAAATCCAATGCTATGAGCTTATAGTCATTGGATTATGTACAGAATTACAATATTTGCCTCTGATGTTTACAGGCAAGGCTTTGCACGAACAGAGAAACACAGAATTAAGCTCTGGCTATTCCAGAGCCTCCCAATCTCTTACCAGACTAGGGAAAAAGTCCTAATCTTTCCTAGGAAACATTTTCGTACAAACTTATAGAAGTCACAGAGTGAGGACGTGATTACCCAAGGAAATCTCTCTTTTCTCTCAGCACCATAACTCAAGCAGAAAGAAAAAGTTCCGTTTGTTTCCTTTTCCTCCTGTGCCTTTTTAGTTCCCCACTCCCCCAAGCTTTCAAAGTTAAAGCTCTTAACTGATTACTACCTATTAATAGAGAAAAAAAATTACATGTTGTTGAGAGATTATTGAACTTGTCAAAATGGAGTCATCTGCTGTCTAAAAATCTTCAAAATTAAGAGAGATCTGAAATAAAGTACAGCTTGCTTTTTATTCTGTATCTCTTGCTTGCTCTTTCCCCTCCTGTAAGAAGACAGATCTAAACCAACCTAGAAAATAAAAGGAGGTAGTAAAGAATGCAGAGTCTGAAGAGCAGAAAAGAAGAGGACTTCTTCAGAGTGGACTTAGCAGTTCCCAGTGCACCAGGTGGCAGAGTGCATGGCACACACAAAGAAATGATCTTCAGTATTCTTGAATTAATGAAAAATGATTGTGTTTGAACTTAAAGTAGCAATTAGAATTTATTTTCTTGAAACGGCTAAGTAGGAAAGTTTCATGATACCATTTCATTATTTAAGTTTGAAGAGTACATCTTCAGACACCATAGGAAGATGCCACATTCAAAAATTAGAAAATACTGATTTATTAAGTAAATAAAATACTAATGTATTTACATATATTTATGATATGGTTCAAACTGATATATTGCAAAATTGATTTACACTTGCAATCCACCTTCATATTCAGTATCCAATGCTTGAAAAAAGTAAAATAGTGAAGTCAGTGAATACTGAGGATTTATAGAAGTGCTATGTGTATGCTTTTCTTAAAAGCATAACGCTTGGCCTTAAAAGAATATGAACAAGAAACACCATTGAAAAATTCTAAATTAGACTCCAACTTGTCTTGTACCTGCATTCAGAAACTCATATAAAAGATGCAGGGTAAAAACAACCACTTTTGCACCTACTCAACATTATTAGCATGTAAGCTAAACGTTGAGAGAAAGAATAATAGATCTATGTACCGTCAAAAGCAGAGCTGCATATTGATCACAAAGCCTATCTGCTCCCAGGTACAATTTTTAATTTAAACCATAATTTACTTACTGAAGCACAGATAAGTGTTTATTACATGCATTAAAGACTTTACTATTAATATGGTTTAAAACTTTGTATAGAAATTAAAATCAAGCACTAATCTTCAAACTTGAAACCTTTATACAGTTACAGAAGTATGAAAACTGACACTATTCTATCAAGGACACTATATGTTTTCACAGACAAATCTCTATGACTAAGTGCACTTAAACCAGCCATTTTGATATTACAAAAGGTCTTAGAAAAAATGATGAGGAAAGAACAAGGAGCAAAACAGAAATTGGGATAAAATATAGTATGAGTTTATTAGAGGCAGATGATACCTGTATAGTGCAACATCTGTCTGAAATAACTGAATGCCTAAGACAAAGGGAAATCTGTAGACCTAATCTGGGCTCTTCTAAAGCATTCAATACAGTGTCACTTGGGATGCTAAGATGCAAGATTCATGATTAATACAAAGATCAGAAGGCAGATAAAGAGGACATCACCGACTTGCAAGAGATGAATGAGCTGGAAGGACATCAGCAATACAGTTCCTTCAGGGCTCATACGAGCATTTATCTTTTTAAAATGTGTGAATTAATAATATTAACGCACAAAAGAAGACTGTTTATAAAATTCACTAAAATATACAAAGTGGAAGATATCAGTAGATGAAATTGGAACAAAATAAATCAGGAACATAACTAACTGACCTTGAAAACTGGGCTAATAGAAACAAAGTAAAATTTAGCAGCAAGCAAGATGACGCATTGATAGATAAACGAATTTCCACTATGAGTAGAGGAATAATCAGCTGGAAGTGACAAAGGATGGGCAACAGCTAAGTTCAATCACAACATGGTTATAACACACCAGTGCAACAGTCATGGAAAGAACTGTGATGGAACACGCAGTAAGAGGCGTTTCCAAAAGCAGTAAGGGGGTATTCCAGCCACTGTATACAATATGGTAAAAATACACCTGGAACCCAGCACACAATTCCGGTATCCTGCATATTTACATGCTTAAACTAGAATGTCAGTCTGAGATGGAAAGGAAGACGCTTCAGCAGCTTCTTGAAGACAGACATCTTGTAAGTACCTAGATTTTATGCCCCAGCAATTTGAGTAATGAACAACTGGTCCCTTTTGCCAGCAACAGCAAAATGATTTGATGACTCAGAGTCCTTTCCCATCTTATGCAGGCTTCTTATGTCTAAAAAAATAAAAAAGTCATCTTCACTCATTACCCCCCTCCTCAGCTTTCATCATCCATAAAAACAAGCATCTCAAAAAAGCAATGCTTCATACTGAAAGGCAATCACTGCTGATCACTTCATGCTCTATCTCCTCATAACCATTCACAAGAAAAGAAAGTTCTGAAACTGGCAGATACTCAGAATTGTCAAAAATCTTTCTTTTAAACCATCAAGAGATGGAAAGTCAGATTTTGTACAGTCTTAAACAGGAAAATTATCAGATCCAGTCTGAATCAGTCACATACATTCAAAATTACCAACCATTCTTGTACTTTAAACAAGTGCGTACAAGTACAAAGAAAAATAAAAATAACGCATTTCACCTATTGTAAATTATCTTAGATATACCGCTGATGTATGCCCTACTAAGGCCGAATGATTCAAGTGTAAAACAGCAAGAACCTTTTTCAGTCTATTAATTTTTCCATATGGTGAGCTTAGCAGTTTGCCTTGCACAGCTTGCTCCTCAAAACTTCTAAAAATGGAATTGTTTTCCTACCCCAATGTTATGACAGAGAAACTCTGTTGAGCCAAATGACAACTAATAGAAAAAGAAGTAAAGGCAGGAAGCAAGCAGTTTGAACTAATACATCAGTTTAAGATGGAAATCCAAGAGCTCCATGCCAAGGCAAAAACAAGCAGAGTCTTTGGAAAAGCCAAAGGGACATGACTGAGGCACCTAAAGCGTGGCGTAGCTCTTTTTTAAAAAAAAAAAAAAAAAAATTTATCTGTCAGTTCCTTCCCAGTTTTAAATCTTAACTGCTTTTGGAAATAACACAGCCAGCAACCAAAAATTAATTTAAGATTAATATTTTAGAAGGTAAGTCTCATTACTTGAAGTCATAAAACTATATTACAGAAAAGTGTAAGATACTGGGTAATGTTACTGTCTACTCAAATACAGGATAGATATTTTTGTAACCATACCATTTTAAAAAATATTTGTCTTTAAGGCTTTGGTGCTTGCTTTATGCAAAGAGATTTTCAAACAAATTAATGGGCTTCTACAAAAATATGCTATCGGACAGGCTAGGATTGCTATTGCTGTATTGTATCACCCCCCTGTTACACTGACACTGTCTTACTCTGCGTTTTCTTGGTAACACATAGAAAAGGAAAAGAAATAGCAACCTTTGTATTTTCTAGACTTGCTTGTCATAGCATTGAAGCTTCATGCTAAAGAAGATCAGAAGAAATCCTGCCATGTTACTCTTATTAAATACTGGAGCATTATGATTTGAGGCGGGGGGGGGGCCATTCAAATTACACCGATAATGCTTAAACTGGTTTTTTTTGTGTTTAATTACAACCCAAAGTGCAAAGTGTCTTCAAAAGGAACACAACAATATTGCATGAATGGTATCTTGTAAGGTCATAATACACATGCAATTGGTCAAGAATTCTTAGAGACAAGTCGATGTCAAAGATTACCAGACCATCACCCAACAGTTCAAGTATTTCAGCTACACACTAATTGGAACACTTTTTCATGTAAAGATTTGGCTATGTTTAAGTATCTGATTGGCATTTCAGAATTTCAGTTCATTTCAAATTCAAATGTCTTTAAGCTTTAGCCTCCTGCAACAAAAGTACACAGGAAAAAAGTAATCTTTGGAAATCTACACACTATCTCTTTGTATCATCTGTGTATTATAAGACATTGAAAATAGACAGGGGTAGTGTTACCTTCATGTTTTTCTAGTGCTTCTACAACACTAGGCAGTTGATTAATAGCCTGATACATTCGGTAACAGTCCTGTAAGTTTGCTGCTTGTCTCTGAAATTTCTTTGCCAGACGGTTAAGATCTGGGAAGCGACGTAAGAGATCTTCTTGAAGGCACTGACGTAGTTCTGGATCCACCACAAAAGCTTCAACCAAATTCAACCTAAGTAAGAAGTTTGTAACAATGATTAGCATGGCATGGTCTATAATTCCTTTATTTCACTAATTAGAATGAAAACATTTATCTGGCAGTTTCTATCTATCCTTTCTCTATGGCTGTATCCATTGGCCAACTTTCCTGACAGAAGAACAAATGAAACTAGGGCAACACATGAACTGAAAAAGCAAGGATATTTAGCCTATGTCATGCTTCTGTAGTTTTTAACAGTTGGGGTATCTAATGAACAGCATTGGAGTGAAACTGTTTCAAGCACAAATGCCAACATCTGTTCTGTAGGTATGTCGAAGCTCAGAATCTACTTTGAGATTAATCCTTTCCCTGCGCCATAAAAAAAGCATCCAGTAGGCTACAAAAGAACAGGTATTAAGTAGGAAAAACGCACACTGTAGGAAAAAACCCCCACTCTTGGTAGAGTTCAGTTGCCTGTGGTCAAGGCCAACATCGACACTGTGCAGCTGTGCAACCCTGGATCACAGAATGAGAATCCTTGAGGTTGGAAGGCACTCCAGACATCAACCACTTCAACCCCTTTGCTCAAAGTCGGGTCAGCTAGAGCCAGCTACCCAGGATTGTGTCATGTTTTGGGTATCTGCAAGGATGGCCCCAGTATTAATCCCTGGGATACACCACTAATGACTGGCTTCCAGCTGGACTTCATGCCCCCATCACAATCCTTTGAGCCTGGCAGTTCAGCTAGTTTTCAGTCCACTACAGTCTACTCATCTAGTCTATACTTCATCAGACACAATAGGAAACAGTGACAAAAGCCTGCTGAAGTCAAGATGAACAATATTCACTGCTCTCCCCTTATCCAACAACCTAGTCAATTTGTTGTAGAAGGCTGTCAGGTTGGTCAGGCATGATTTCCCTTCATAAATCCATGCCAACTACTTCCAGTCACCACCCTGCCCTTAATACATTTAGCAATGCTTTACAGGATTATTTGCTTAATCACCTTCCCAAGGATGAAGATGAGGCTGACCAAGCTGTAATTCCCTGGATAGTCCTCTTTTCCCTTTTTGAGGATTGGAAGAAAGTAAATGTCACTCCTATCTTTAGAAGCCTTCTCCAACTATCATGACCTTTCTGAGAAAACCAAGACTGGTCCCACAATGACTTTGACCAGCTACCTCAGCACTTGTGGGCGTATTCCTTGGGTCCCATGGAGTTGCATGTGTCCAATTTGTTTAAATGTTTGCTAACCTGATCCGCCTCTAATAAGGTTGTGTCTACTTTGCTCCAGGCTTTTCCACTGGTTTCAGATACTCGGGATTCCTGAAGGCAAATCTTCCCAGTGAAGACCATTGTGAAGAGCTGTGTAATAAAGAGGTGTGAGAAACCTTGTCTGGGGCCTCCTCGCCTTCACTCAAAAGCTGCATTCAAGCTAAGGCACTTGTCCTTGGTTCTCACCTGAGCTATACTGCAGCCGTGCCTGTGCCTGGCCATGCACCCCACTGATCCAGACTGTGACCCATTGACTTGACTTCTTTGCTTCACCCCAGATCATCACTATAGACTTGCCTGCAGACCCAGACTGCTGGCTGAACCTGGTTACTGTCATCAGATACACCATTTGCCTCCTGCAGGTATTGGGGGACTGTGTCCTTATCAATCAGGGTACTGTCTCTACGTACCTTGTTGTCACCATTGACTCGCAGCTTGCCTTCCCTTCAGCCTCACCTTGCTGCTGCTCCCTAACATTCTGGTTTGGTTTTTTTGGTTTGTTTTTTTTTTTTTTTTTAATAGTGAAATAAATATTCTTTAAGTGCTGAAAGTAAGCATAAATCTCGATGAGAAGTGATGGAGCATTAAATTATATTTTCCCCACCAGAATGTAAGTGAACTTTCATACATTTCTTGCTTTCTTTTTTGCATCAGTTAACATTGCCATCTTTCCATATTTTGCATTACTTTGCATTCGCAGTTAAACAAAGAAGTCAGATATTGTTCATTTTGGAATGCCAGAGAGGTCAGTGTTCTTTGGTCATACTAGGACTACGAAGGAAGAACTCTGCCCCCTTCAGAGATCTCCACATGTTATATGCTGTTGTTCATTTCTGGTTAATCACATTAACATGCTATCTATCAATATTTTGGCGTCAGCAGGAAAGTTAACTTCATTTAGAGACACGCAAGCAGAGAAGGGACAGCTTTCACCACATTATTTCTACTGTTTTGCTTACTGGCAGAAAAATGCATCAGTTTCAATAACAGGAACATTTGCATTTGCAAACTGCATTGGAAATGACAAAATTTTTTTTGTCATTTTGAAAGCAGTAATCTCTACATTACACCATGTAGCATTCTGCAGAGAGCACTAGACACTGGAAACAGTACACAGGGGTTTGTATGGTACACTGCCTCAGTTAAGTAGTAAAGACAGTCCCTCAAGAAACAAAGGCTTTGTCTAAGGTAACACAAGAGGGAGACCCCTGGACAGGTAGCAGTACATTTCTGTACATAAAAAATTCAAAAGGAATGTCCTTCTCTTGCAGAAAGTGTTCTACCCACACCACTCCAGTGGACCTTCTTATTATACCGAACAAAATCGATGAAAAAGAGAAGAGAAGAATCCTACCTCTACATTTATCCACTCAACTACTGCCTTAATAAATACATTTAAAGAGTGTCGTTACTAACCCATAATGGTGCTTTATTTCCAAAAAGGATAGGAAACATGCGGAATCTCTAAAATATCCATTTAAGTTTCAGCATGTATACAGAGCTTGTGAGAAGTAGACAGGAATATTCTTAAGATACCTACTGCAGGAACGCAGAACAAGATTTGTATAAGAAACGTCATAATAGCCAAATAATGTCCAATTCTGATCCCTGTTGGTGTTTCTGAGCACAATTTCTAGCTTTCAGGCTTCTGTCAAATGGTTTGGAGGAATAACAAGAATTATGTGATCTTGTCACAGCAGATACATTGCCATGTTTATTAAAAATCCCTACAATTTACCTAGCAGACCTGACTTAAGACCTACATCACGAACTGTTTTCTCAGAAGCACCAGCAGCAACTGGTGACCAAACATACTTTGTAAAGACCAGATTTTTTCTAGTATTAAAAAAAGAACAAAACAAAACCCAAAGACACCTGATACAACGGCTTAACAGCCTAAATACAAGCCCACTAACCAGATGTTTGCCTACCTTCCCCAGGGGATTACAGAAGGAAGAAATCCCATCTGCAAGTCTTCCCCACAAAGCATCTTCTGCCTCTGTCAGAGTTTACTGAAACTAGGGGCAGTATCTGCCAACTTGTTCCTCTTCACAGGAACCAAGTAACTTGGTCATTTTTAGTCCTGTAATCTGGAAACAATTCCTTCAGCAAAAATAAGACAGGATTCACTGAGAACTTGTCCATAAAGTATACCCACATGTTCTTACTGTTAACTTGCTTGGTCTTTTAGCAGTTATGGTCATGGCAAACACTCAACAGGTTGTACTATTCTGATGTTATGTCCTCTCACTTCCCAGGTGATATGCAAGATTTGTAAACCTATTTATTACTTCTCAATTATCAAAATATCACCACGCATTAGCCCATAAGAAGACAGGAGTTGCAAATACCTTCAAAATACCTTCAAGTTTTATTACCTGTAAAACTGCATGAGGTTCTGGTTTAAAGCACCCTTTCTTCACTTAAAGAAAGTAGTAGGAAGAAAGCAAGACACATATGGAGTGTTTATCCAATTATAAAAGTGAATTTTAATCTAGAAAAATACTACTCTCACCTGGGGTAGGAAACCAGGGTTTGATGGTTTTATCCAACCTGCTTAAGCTACAGACTACTGCATGATTTCCACATTAAAATTTCCAGCATAAAAACTATTTTCTCTGTTTTTGATGACCACTCTCAGACATGCAAGAATGTGCAAAATTCACATTCATCCTCTACATTACATCCCACCTTGCCCTCTGATAGCTTACGTTTAAAGCCAGAGCATTTAGTTTCTCTTCAAAGAGGTCCTTACACAATCAATGATTCTGGCATATAGATATATACACATGGAATCACTTCTGAAACTTACTAAATTTTGCACTTGGAAAAGACCAGCAGCAACAGTTTCTATAATGCCACCATACCTTATCTTTAAAACCTAACTGCACAGAGACTTGTCTTCAATCTGACACACAGATGCCCAACACCCTTTCTGAATCTACGTAAAGCTCTGTAAAACACAGGCAGATTACATTCTTTCTTTCTATACACATTGCTTTATACTTACTCTCATTAAAATCCAAACCATCCCTGTTCTGCCCAATCAGTCAGCCTATTTTGGTTTCCATTAAAAGTTTGGAAGTTTGGTCCTTATTTGTGTCACCACCTCACTAGCCAGCTGCTATCCCGATCATTAGAGAATATCTCAAGTGCAGCTTCTGGACTCTTGAGCTTACCTTTGCCAAGATTAAAACATTTTTGTTTGTGCCTTTTACATAAACAGTCCCTTCACTTTTATCCCACGACTCCCTCAGCTTGTTCAACAGCCTCTTGGATAAGAACTTGTCAAAGGCATTTTGAAAGCTCTAATTTATTCTTTTTTTTTTTTCTCCTCCTTTGTCCACAACAATGACAAGTTCAAAGAGTTCTCAGATCAGCATGATACAATTTTCCTCTGCCAAAACCAAGCTAATTAGACTAACATCTCATGACCTTCCTAGTACCGTTCTATCTTCCCCCTCTTATATTTGCCAACCACAAATATAAAGCTGACAGGTTTGTGTTCATGCCACATTTTACATAACAATTTCCTGTATGGTAAGAATACATACACAGTTGCTGAATAGAAAGGGCTACGTTAAGATAATGCAACTATAAGCCATGCCTAATGCTCCCAAGTAATAATGAACTCAAATGACAGGTTGCTTTTAACATAAAGCTTGACTGAGGAAACAAAAAAAGAAAACATGAAAGGAAACAAATTTAAAAAATCCAAGGAAGTGTAATCTAACAACAGATGACAACATTGAATAACTTGTTTCTGCCACACAGCCAAAAGGGGAAGGAAAAAAACTTTTTTTGGTGGAAGGCAAAACTTTCCACCACAGATCTAAGGCAACACAGTCAAGATAACAAGAAACAATTATAACTAGTGAAACCACACTAGAACATAAATGAAATATTTGTTTCAAGACAGTTATTTAAATTTGCAAATTAAATCACAAAAACAGCAAACAAAATTTCAGCTAATATAACTGAAAACCAACACAAGTACTTTTCTTGAACTTGGAAATGATACCCCCCCCCCCCCTTTTTTTTCTCTCTTTTCAAAACCATGGCTATTTATCAGCTTTGAATTCTGTGCAATAACAAGAAATATTAGGCTTAGTGTGCTCTTCTAGAGAAAGAGAGAAAAAAAACCCCACCTATCTCCAAGTTTCTGTTGGATATTCTAGAATCCAACTGAAAGCATTTCATCCTTTCCTGTATTTTGTTGTTGATAATAGTATGTCCACAAGACACCTCTTAACAGACAAAAGACTCACACTCCACACCAAAAAAAGATAACAAAAATCTGTTTTTCATCCAATAAATGGCACACACTTTCCCAAGTCTCATCACAATGCTTCTGTTCCATCAAGGCTTACATCTCATTTGACATCAAAAAAGATTGCTTCTTCCTTTGCTACATCTATGCAGCATTTTTCATCACGATTTTAAGGTTACTTCACTTAATACTGCCACAACACAGAGGTTGTCAGGAGGTTTTAATTATATTTCTAGGCTTTTACAGAGCTAGATATAAAAGTTTAAGTTAACGGGTATGCCGATTTTGGCTGGGATAAAGTTAATTTTCTTCACAGTAGCTAGTATGGGGCTGTGTTTTCGATTTGTGCTGAAAACAGTCTCAATGATACAGAGATGTTTTAGTTACTGCTGAGCAGTGCTTACCCAGAGCCAAGGCCTTTTCTGCTCCTCACCCCAGCGAGGAGGCTGGGGGGGCACGAGGAGTTAGGAGGGGACACAGCCGGGACAGCTGACCCCAACTGACCCGAGGGATATCCCAG
This sequence comes from Haliaeetus leucocephalus, assembly GCF_000737465.1. Taxonomy (NCBI): domain Eukaryota; kingdom Metazoa; phylum Chordata; class Aves; order Accipitriformes; family Accipitridae; genus Haliaeetus; species Haliaeetus leucocephalus. Next base: position 3,359,894 of record NW_010973013.1, on the reverse strand, counting down.
ACCATACAATGTCATGCTCAGCAGATAAAGCTGGGGGAAGAAGGAAGGGAGGATGTTCGGAGTGATGGCGTTTGTATTCCCAAGTCACCGTTTCGTGTGATGGAGCCCTGCTTTCCTGGAGATGGCTGAACACCTGCCTGCCCATGGGAAGTGGTGAATGGATTCCTTGTTTTGCTTTACCTATTAAACTGTCTTTATCTCAGCAGAGTTTTCTCACTTTTACTCTTCCAATTCTCTCCCCCACCCCACCAGGGGAGGAGCGAGCGGCTGTGTGGGGCTTAGCTGCTGGCTGAGGTTAAGCCACAACAATGCGAAAACATTAATTAAGGCTGACATGTATACAGATTCCATAGAAGGATGAAAAGAATCCTGTTTGTAGAAATAATAACTAAACTAACAGGTTAAAATAAAAGACCAGAGTTAGAACGAAGAGAATCTTTTCAATGCCTGAGCAGGATTGGCGAGCACAAAAAAATCCACTAACACACCAGTGAGCTGTACAACAAGCTGGCTTATAAAACACCCAGGTTTTAAAGCTCTCCTCCACTAACATCCTGCAACACCCTGGGCAGTTCTGTGCCTCCCCGTGCATGCAGGAAGGAGAACACTTCCTCTAAGCACCTCTGGTCAGAAAAAGAACTCTGTGGTTTTTTAGCATATTATGAAACTTGGATCCATATAGAATCAGTAATATATATATTTAATAATGAATAATATATATATTTAATTACTACTATAGAGTAGTAACTTAAAATCCCAAACTCTGGTAAACATTTTCATGGGGAAAAACTGTACTAACTAAAAGTTCCATATGACACAAGCATAAAAGTGTTAACACTGAAACCAAATTAAGAATGCACTCTTTTACAGGAGAAGCTGACATACTTTTAAGAAGATCTTAAAGGTTTTAACTCCCCTGGCTATACAACAGCTGAGTCTGCTGAAGAGCATGCATTTGTATTCTCTGCCTGCTAAAGGTTTTCTATGACTGTAGAATAAAATCAACTTTTCTGTCCAACTGTTCAACTTGATTATAGAGAATTTTATCAGAGAAACACCACTTACAAAAGCAGCATATTAAGGACTGCTTTAAGATACGCTAAGACTTTAATGTCACCACTAAAGCTTCAGAATATGCACAGTTATACCAGTTTAATTTCATATTTCCTTTACACAAAGGGAAGTGGTACTTCATGTACCATTAGTTCGGTTTCCCTGGGGTTTCTTTCAAACTCAGATCTCTTCTTAATCCAGTGTAGCCAAGGTAAACCCTCCCTAGTCATGCTTAACCCAGACATATAAAACTGATAAATTCTTCTTTTCTAATCCTATAGAAATTACCAGAATAATGTAATAAACTACAACCTCAGGTACTGCCTCTTTAATAGGAGGGCAGGGCAAAGCCAAGCCACCATCTTACCTGTTCTAACTGGGCTTTCTTTTCCACACAAAGCACTTGGGATTTTAACACCCTGGAGGAAGTCCACACTAGAGCAAGTTGCTGTAGTTGATTACCAGCATTTGTGTTTTCCAGCCAGAAATAAGTGAGGCACTGTCCTAAGCAACCTTTATAAACTTCTTCCTGGTGACCCAATTGTTCCCTAGACAAACTGCATCTCTCTAAAAAAATCAGCCAAAGTCCAGTTGTCGCCATCTCAGGTAAGCAGTAAATATCACCTTAAATTTGCAAAGCTCTTTTCGTGGCAAAGAACCCCAATATGCTTTACATCCTTTGAAGTATTAAGACAGATACCTAACATGGGCACAGAGGAGCCTAAACCAGGTATCCAAAGCCTGATATTGAAAACTACTTTATCACACATCTTACCAGCATAAAAATCGCACCGACCATCTCAGGTCATTTTGCCCAATACAATCAGAATTGTTACATGCTTTTATAAAAATAACATTAAAAACTTCTCAGACAAGCACAAAGAAATAACAATGCAAAAGATCTAGACAACCCACACATGCTTTTGGAAGTGCTTACTTATGCACAGAAGACTTTGTTATCTAACTGGAGCAATCTTTGTAAACAAATTGAAATAAAAATAACACAAAACCTGAGCAATAAGAAACCAGCAGTTTTAGAGAGACTAATACCATCAAAAGCCATTTTGTTTTACTCATACACCATAGGCTTAGTATCACTGATCTTCTCAATCCCCCACTCAACTCACACCGGACACTGTGCGCAGGCAGAAGTTGCTCTGATTTCTGGTGACGAGCCTCCAGCTGGTGGCAATATTTACCCAAGCAGCAGGAGCAGCCTTGCAGAGAACTCACCATAAGCACCAGTTCTTCTAGTACTTTGAAGACACAAGATTTGAATCCAGGTTTTTCTTTCATCAACAACTTAGAACATTGCTCTCTAGGTGAGTTGTGTACATACCTCTCTAGCACATCTTACATACAAGAGAATATCCCAAGCAAGGCGTCAAAATCTTTCTGTTATTGTGATGAAACTGATATAATTTGGCCCTACAATATCATTGGGTCCAACGTCTTATGTCTGAGTGAGTGTCACAAGTTGTTCATCTGTGTAAGCTCTCTTTCAGGTCTCCCAAATACACATGCGTACCTAAGGGCCTGTAGTTCAGAAGCAGACAACCCAGCCAATTCCAACAGGCCTGCACCCAGGTAAGCAAGGCTTCTACCTACCCTGTCTGCCAAAAAGCAACCTGCACCTTCACATGTATTCCCCTCCACACTAAATGGTTCAAGTTCTTCTTCTGTTTCCCACCTGCTCTTGCACAAACTGCGCAACCTGTTATCGTTTCTTCTTAGCATGCTAGCACAAAGTTGGTTTTGTTTCTTCAGTTAAGAACACGATATAAGTAATTCTGCAATATCAAATGACTTCACAGCTACTCTCCCTGAAAACCACTGTTACAACCTCAAAAAAAAAAAAAAAAGAGCTAAACTAAAAGATACAGCTTGCCTAAATAACAAAACTCTCAAGACAACAGTGAAGGCATACAAGAGTGTATATACATCCTCAATTCAGAACTTAAAGTGCATTACTGTTTTATGTGGGGGATGTGAAATTACAGGCTTCTAGCAATTAAAAGACATTGTATAACAGTGCAGATTAACAGAAACAGCACACCAGGAACAAAGAGCTCCACGGTGATGCATCTTACAGTTTACCCGTCATGTCTGCGTTCTTACAAAGACAATGCTGTCGTCCCAGTAAGATTATAGCAATCCTTGTACTCTGATGATCTTGCTAGCTTCTTAAAAGATTTTGCGATAATTCACAGTTCTAGACCCAAAGAGTTTCAAAACTTCTCTGCAGAAACAAGAGTCATAGAGACCAAACATGACCTGGCTCAGCGGTACAGCTTGAAAGCTGTCCTGCTCTTTACACAGGCAAGCCACACGGCATGGAGGAAGAAAAACTGGTAGTCTGGTAAAGGTAGCTGCAGACACCTCAGGTTGACACTGAAGGTGACGCTCCCAGTTGCAGTCCCCTCCTTAAACATGTATCTTCATTTGCTGTGGCTGTGTTAGCTTTCCATCAGTGAGGCTCCCCTGAACCGCCTCACTCTGGGGTGGCCCTGCCAGCTGTGGACAAGCCCAGTTGTACCTTGATGTTGGCTTAAGCTGGCTAGGAAATTATGCCCTCAAGCCACAGTCCCACAAACACTTCTAAGCTGGCAGATACTACGAAACGTGTGAGGTAGGATCACTACCTGCTGCTCTTCTCCACCCTGCCGTACCTTCTCCCTCAAGTCAGAAATGAACTAAATCAAGGGGTCTCCAGGCAAGTATCTGATGCCCTCAGGATGTATTTAGTACTAGAAATTGGCCTTCATTCCACTATTACAGGGCAGGTCTTTGGATTGAACTCACTACTACTGTCTTTTAATCTCAAATGTATAACTTGAAGCAACCATGAATATGCTGACTATTTTTTGCAGTTCTGTTGAAGTAGTCCCTTGTAATACAGAGTCCAAGGTTTGAAGGGCAGCTTTAGACCCTCAGAGAGCCACAGAAATCACATTGCACACACTTCCAGAGCACTGGATACACAAAGTGTGCTACTAAGCAGCCAGACAGAAGTGCTCCACAACTGGAGCAACATAAAGAGAAAGCCAAATCCAAACGACAGTCTCCTGCCTTTTCTAATTTTCCTAATTAGTCCCCAAGGCATTCTAGCATGAAAACAATACTGGATATTTGTAACCTCAGAACAGTCCACTTACAGATAAATTTTTAAATTCAATAAATACTTTCTTCCAAATAACCAGAGTTCACTCCTCTACATCAGTTACATTTATGTAACATAAAATTAATATGTATCAGGGAAGCAACAGACTCTTTCCCACCCTAAATGAATCCCTACATATACCATTTGAGTATTATGTCAAAGCCTAAAAATAGTAAATTAAAGCCCTAAGATTATATCAGGGGTACCAAGCACAAAATAACTATTGTCTATAACAATCAAGCAAAGCTTTGGAAGCAGTATGTATTGACTGTGAGGCTGCAAGCTAATGAGCTCAGAATAAAAAACAAAACAGGATCATCAGAAAAAGCACAATTAAGTCCAATATATTGGGGTTTTTTCCCCCCAAAGGTACTTACTGCAGTCTTATGTATTCTGAAACAGGTTACCAATAATTCATTATTTTTGCACAAGTGTTTAAACATTTTCCAACCTCAGCAGATTAGGCAAGGTAAAGAAGAAAACAATTCTTCAGCAGAAAAATAAAATCTTGGGTCTTATTCTTGCCAGCAAGGTACCACTTGATGCAATTAAGATCTTGCTCCTGAAGCAGGCTGCTGCAACACCAATATTTTTAGACCCTGAGGGAAGGGAGTGTTTGGCATTATTCTGAAGCATAAGCAAATAAAGCAGCAGCACACAAGCAGAGTTCTGCTTTGCCTCCTCAATCCAGAAAGCATGTCAAAGCAAAGAACTGCAGAGGTCTGAGGCACACACACAAAACCCCTACAATGAAAAGTAAGAGAAGCAGAAAGGAAACATTTTTTCTTCATTTATAAGGCAAGGCTGGCAGCACTCCTGACGGTACCACCACACACCTATCTCTTCGCAGGGCCAAGAGCTGCAGGCTGCAAGCTGTGTTTCAGAGCAATAGAGAGGGGGATCTTCAGGAACATTTCTACAGGCAGGTGATGACCAGAGCTTGTCAAGGGTCCCACTATTTCTCTCCAGATAGAACAGAAGGACACCTACGCCATGCAGCAGGGACCCAAAGAGGCCTACCAGCATCTCCCTCTCACTAGCTCTTGATGATGGTTCACTGTGCGGTTGGGATGACTCCACACTCCCATGGCAGACCAGCCCTGCTCTACAAGAGTTGGGTCCTGAAAATGTTAAAACATTTAAAGCAAAAAGTACTGTTCCTGTCTATATTCTAAAGAAACTTTCATACACCTGTGCATCCAACCTACACCTACGATCACCCCAGTCACAGTTAAAACCAAAGCCAAGTGTCTTTTATTTCCCATTCCACAGCCTGGGTATGTTACATACAGTAACAGTCAGCTATCCAAGTGATCAAAAAGTAAAATAAACCTTCACTTACATTTCTCAAAAGTTATATTTTCCAAATAAGAGGTAGGTTTATTTTTTAATTATTACTGAGAGCTGCCATTCAGCACTAGAGTGTTACGTAACAGCACTATTTGGATTTGATTCACCGCTTCTCCCCATTCTCAGTTGAGAAATAACAAAATTATTACCCTTAACAAATTAAACAGCTCCACAGGAGAGGAGCTGGGGTGAAAAGGGAGAATTCTCACCTTAGAGCAACCTGCTACTTCACAGAATGATAAACTTTTAAACATGCATGCTTATAGAAGAAAAAACACACAGAAGATCTATCAGCAAAGTTGAATTTTGAACATAACACGTTTTACACAGCAAATCCTCTCCCACCTCGAAAACCCAGCACAGTCTTGCTGGACTAAACAGTCTCTTACCCTCAAGGAACTGTATAGACAGAAGTGGTAAGAGGATATTTCATAAAACAACATTCTCCAAGTATCTCCCAAAGACTTCGTCAGAGACGTGTTTTCTGTCTTCCCAATGTTACAGAAGACTAGATTTATTAATTTATTTCCATACACACATTATTTTTCATAAAATTGCCATAGTCTGTCTTCTGTAGGAGTTAAAATTCAAGTAGCATTTTCGTAGTGAATTTGTCAGAAAGGCAGGTTTATTCTGCAATGGTAGTGAACAGCTCCATTCCACAGATTCAGACACTTTTCCAATTCTAGGATAGGAAGATATCTCATTTACCCTCCTATGGCAAGTTTGGTAATCCAACTCACAATATAAATTAATTAGTGTAAGTTCTAAAAAAATCAAGATAAGAAGAAAAAGCAAACACAAGTCAGATTATTAAATCTGAAGAACAGGATTTTGGTACTGCTTGATCTGCATTTAAGATATTAATCTTCTCATGTTTATGATGATAGCAGGTCATGGACCAGCTGCAGAGGAGCAAAAGGATTCATTTTAGATGACAACTTTCCTCACTTTTTCATGGATTAGTTTTCATCAGGTGAACAGGCCAAATCAAATTATTCTGTACTTATGAGACCAAAAAAAGGGAGCAGCAGGAGCTGAAGGCCAGAAAAGGGAACCAGGATTGCCCCCTTTGGCAACTGCCTAGTTTTACTGGATTAGATGCCATACGACATTACACCCTTGATTATTTTAGCATGCTAAATTCCCCATCAAAAGTTGAACGAAGCAGCTACATGAACACTAGTGCTAGTGCCAATAAAAAGGGAACTGGCAACAATCCACAGTCAGGGAAGCACGACTACAGCTCTAAATCAAAAGTGGTTACAGACAATGTCAGCCAACTACAAAACAACCCAGTGTCACGGGTTGCTGCACGATGCGTAACAGTCAAAAACAAACAGAAAACCTTCACACTGAATTCTGACCACTGAAGACCAAGGAAATCCTACATACAGAACAGCTAGTGTGAGCAAGTGTCAAGGACATGAAGGCAAAAATACCCTAATTTAAATAAAGACAAGAACAAGCAATTTTACAGTATTTTTTTTGAACATTGCCATTCCATCAACATAATATTTAGGCTTCTGGAAAACATAAGCCCATCTTTTAAGAATTACTAATAAACCTCCATTTCTTATATGATAACAAAGAACAATGAAGATGACAGAACAAGAACGCATCTAGCACTATACAGTCATGAGCAAATTAGTAAACTCCATACAGTGAAACTGCCCCACCCAAAACCTTCCAGAGAAGCTGAAGATGGAAAGCAGCTAAGGCTGCTTGTCAGCATAATGCCTTACACTGTGGAGGTTTTGTGCCAGTCTTCCTTTTTAATTAAATATGGCATTTTGGGATCCAGTGATAAAACAATATTACTGCATGGTCTTCAAAGACTAGAGACAGCTGAGAAAAGGTATTTCCATTATTATTTTTTTCTAAGTGTTTTATTCCTTACAAGTTTCCATACATTATTAAAATTAAAAGGTTATTACACTACTCCATCAACACTAATACTCTTTTAAATTGCTAAGCTGTGCATTTCCTTAAACTTGTGCAGACAAAGAGTGTACTGAACAAGTTCTATTTCTTTGCCGTAAAAAACAAGTATTTCTTCATTTGCATTCATTCTGTACAGAGGAGAAACTCAAAACTGTATGTAAACAAAAGATTTAAGACTTCTACAACCCTTACACATGATAAATGAAATTAAATTACAAGTCAAGACAAAATTATCTTGCCAAGAGCTTCCGTTGCAGTTTCCTGACATGCCACCTTTCTAATGTTTGTGGATATAAAGTAAACATAACAGAAACAATAATATGTTCACTCTTCTTTCATGGAGAATATACCATATTCCTGTATACAATGTCCAAAATAGTGACCACTAAGGATACTGTGACAAACCAGAGAGCTTTGCACATGTACATAGTAAACTTTTTCATATGGTCACAGTCTTTAACTGGAAACTTCATTAACTTATGGCTGTGTTTTAAAAAAAAAAAATCCTGAATAATTAAACACAGATTCCAAGTAAAATTTAACTACTGCAGTAATTACCATCCACCTCCTTTTGGCAGGCTGAGAGCAAAAGAACAGTATGGCAGCTACAGATTCACATTTCCCTAAATAAATAGCAATTTGATTATTTCTTACAAATCTGAAAACCAATTTGACATTTCAACCAAATTTTAGTTTAATTTTCATTTCCCTGAAGCCTCAAAATTCAGATGCAAAAGAAACTGAGTAAAAGCTTAATCCTTCTATTTATTTTGCACCAAGTGAGGACTTGTCAGGATGAAGCGGGCGAGCTGGAAGTATCAACTAGGAGATACTATGACTACCTGGTCCAGTGCTGCACCACTGAATGCCACCTATAATTTACAGATTTGCAACACTGATTGCTGATCCTTGACCTAGAAGACAAATGATTTAGATAACATGCAGAATACAAACAGCTCTCAGGCACTTCTCCAGCTCAAACAGCAATATTGTCTTTCCTACAGCTGAAGGTGTCATGAAAGGAGTCTTTTTTCAGCTGTTAGTTACATCCCTCTGTTCCCTCCTCAAACGCGAAAACTAAAAATAAGTCTCTTGCAACACAAGAATCTAAGTTTTTAATAGGTTTCAAGTGCCTGGGATTTTGATGCAAATTCCTTCCTAGTGACATGGCCTGTCTGACATGTGCTAGACTAGTAGAGCTTTTGTTTAATATTTCTAGACAGCACTCACTGTCAACCTCAGTTTTACAAGCAAACCCAAATGAAAATACAGGTGATCTAGTAGTTCTGAAAATAGTAAACACAGGTGAAGGGAGGGGAGAGGGTTAAAGAAGAAGCATTGAGAGCTTCAAGCTCCAAACATTTCTCTAGGGGACTTAGAGATGATAACTTTTGGAATGACAAATGTGACATTTTTCTAACATTTCTAGAGGCTTACTGGGAAGCCAACACCATTTTCATGTCACTGGAATGACAACTTCTTTCATGCGAAATATTTATTGCATCAGGATCTCCACGACAATAACAAATCACATTTGTGTCTTCCACCAGTTCAGATTCAACCTGTATTTCAGAAGCTTCTTCACAGGCATTAGGGGCACTCCCAGCATTTAAAGTGCATTTTAATTAAGCCATTTAGACAAACCTCCAAGTCGGTCAAGTTCTCCCCTCCCTCACTAAGGATGCAGGCCACCATCTAACTAATTTAACTGCCTGAAATCAGTCTGTTGCTGCGGAGAAGTACTGATCTGTCCTCGGAAAAGTACCGAAGGTCTTTCCAGAGCTGTTAACCACAAATGACAGAGGCAACAAAGCCTATCTGCAATGCTTTGCAGGGACAGCTGCAGGTTAGAAAAGAACACAAAAGCAGCAAAAACCTAATGCAGAACAATTTACATTGGAAGGGAACTCAAGGCCTCTAGTTCCAGCCCTTGCTGAAAACAAGTTGAACACTGAACAAGAACACAGATCCCTCCATCTCTCTGAGCATACATTCCAGAGTCTGACCATCCGCACAGTGAAGACTTTTTTCTTTATATCCCGCTGGAGGGTCCTTTGGCGAGGTTGGTGCCTGTTTTGTTTCTTGCTTTTGCTGTGCCCTTGTGAGAAGCACCTGGCTTCACCTTCTCAATGACTCCCACCCACTAGGCAGCTGAAACCAGCAGTGAGGTCTGCCCCTTAGCTTTCTCTTCTCCAGGCTACGAACCCAGCTCCCTCAGCCTCTCCTCATACACCACACGCTGCAGCCCACAATCCTGCTCAATGGCTTTCCACTGGACCAACTCCTGTTTGTCCATCTACCTGTACTGCAAAGCCCCACACTGGATACAGTACTCTAGATGCAGCCTCACAGCTACCAAGCTGATGTGAACAACCACGTTCCTCAACTTGCTCATACTAGTGGAGCCCAGCGCACAGTCACCCTTCACCGCTGCAAGGGCACAATGCTGACTCCCATTCATCTGCCAGCGTGTGCAAAAACGCAAGTATCACGCTTCACTCCAGCATGTGCCAGGGTGGCTCAAGTCCTCCAAGAGAGCCACGGCCTATGATCATGTTTCTTCTTGTTGTTTCAAGGCAGCTTAGTCCACTTCCTCATCTTGATGGGGCAGGTGTGCTGCAGATGCTCACTGTAATTAATGCCACTCGCCTTGCTCTAATCCCCTCTCTAATCCTGACCCACAAGCTCACGATAGGCCCGCTGCCCCCTCTGCAGCAGAGCCCTGAGCATTCAATCCGTACCTTTGCAGAAACACATCCCCTCCATCTTCCCTGCCTGCCGTTCGTAGAGAGCACGCACTACGGCACTCCACTTGCAGGATCACATTTCTGCAATCCGAGGGAGATCACAGGCCTGCAATGCACAGACTTCTCATTTCACCTGGCTGTTTCTCATCCACGCTGTGTATTCGTGTGCACCTGAGATGAGCACTCAGTCACATAGCTTCCAAGCTATCCTATATGCGTTACCCCAGTCTGTCCCTCCATTTATCTGCTAGAGAAAGTGTATGTGAGTTAACTTATTGCTAAATAAAACACTGTAAAGGCATTCAAGCCTGCCTACACTAGCTAGCAACAAGTTGGGGTTTTTTTCATTTTTAAACAAGCTGCTACTTTGTCATTCAAGACTGATTCATGAGCATTTTCTACAAGCTTGAAAATTTTACCCTGCTAGCCATTTTTTCACCTCAAGCTTCCTGAATCCATTACTTTCTGACTCTGCTAGAGATAGGACTTGTTTCTACAATGTGGCTGCCGTGCAGCATGATATTTAGGAACATAAGAGAAAAGCTCAAAACAGGCTTGAATCAGAACAAGTGATGTTTGAGTACAGCCTTTAACTCCTCTGAGACCTCTGCATCTCTTCTATCACAGGACATAGATGTATAAGAGGTTCAGCCACAGTATGTATAGAGAACCAAAATGGTGAGCTGGAATCTTATATTTGTGCTGTGTATAAATATCAGATAGTTTCCCCCCCAAAATAGAAAAAAAAGATTAAACATATTCAGCATGAGTTCTCTTCACAGGGCAAAACAGATCAAGGATTATTTTACATTGTGCCACATTTCTCAGACGTTCCAGTATCTGAAGAATAAACAGTACATACTGAAGTTGCTTGCTATATTACAGTCAATCGTGTTACGCAATTAATATACGTATTTGCACTTCCTGTCTCTGCAAGTACATTTTAATTTCAGAAATATGCTGACTATAAGGCAATGAGCAAGAACCTCACGTACTTGCCTTCGGAACACACCACAAGGGAGAAGCAGGGCTGTATCTTGTATACTTATGACTGATAATTATTTTTTTAATCATGGAAAACCAGCCAGACATGGGCAGAACCCCAAGTCTTTCAAGACAGGCAAGTATCAGGAACCCCTGTTTTCTTAGCTCTCATTAAGAGCTGTTCCAGCAGACAAACAGTATTTTATCTGAAGCATGTGCACTATGTACCTTAATTTGTGTTGCTACTGTATCGATGGTTAATAGGGACTAGTGATGTAACATTGTGTTCTATTTACCCATAAATGTGAACACACACACACATTGCAGGTTACAAACTACTGAAAGAAGTTGATCCATTTAGCTCCAAAAGATGACTTGCACCACCTACAGGTCTTAGCAGAGGGTTACAAGAGTCTAACTTTAAAATAAAACTTTCAGCCATCCAATTCTACACTACTGGAATAAAAGTTAAGTCAAAATACCTCCTGTATAAGCAAAACAACAGGCTTACTTCAAAACACTGTCACCTAACATCAATCCAACTTGGGTAGTTCAGTCTAGTTTGCTAAGAGTTTTGCATTGGTTAGTGTTAAAGGGGGTCCTTTAACATGGCACACTTCTAGCTAAGAAATAATCAGTAACTTCCCTTGACAACAAAGGAAACATAAAGGAACAGCAGTCCAGATATCTCCTTCTCAAACCACCTATATGTTCTAAATTATAGTTTGTAATTCTTAAAACAGCCACAATATACTGTAAAGCATATAGAAAACAACTTGGTGACTGCATATCTTTCAAAACATGTTTGAATCTGTCAATACATCTCATCAGTCCCACTAACAGCTTCTCTTATTATGCTTGTTCCTTCAGATTAAAAAAAGAACAGTCCTACACACTTTGAAAAGCATTAAGATTGGGAGGATGGCACAAGTAAAATGCACTGCTTTTATCCCAAACAATTAAATTCATCAAAGTAGTACCTGAAAGCAATACGCATTCAGACAGGCTTACCTATGCTGCAGAATAAACTAAAAAAGTATGACTATAGTATGTCAGTGTCCATAAGTACAGATTAAAACAACCTACTTTTAACAAATTGCAGCCCAGATGATTCTGTGGCCAGGCAAGATACAGGAGGTTATCAACGGACCTCTTTCAACCTCCTAACACTTGGATACACCAACCTTTACAAGCTTCACTAAGAGCTTAATTCCATTCTCTTAATTCCATAACTCTCCTCCTTTAAATATAGCTTTTCCTAAATGCAGTCAACATTAGCCATACAGAATCACAACACAAAATGCAGAGATGATCATAACTCCACAAAACAGCTCAAGTTACTTATTCTGCCTATAATTTAACCCCAGTTTTATAAAGAAAACACCATCTCTCTCACAAACTTGCAGGACTTCTGATGCACAGTAATGAGTAAAGAAGTCTGATACAGAAGTTAAAATTTCCAGTGTTTACGCTGACGTAAGAAAACTACAAATGTGAGTAATAACTTTCAAAATCTTAAAACCAACGTAACCGTAAAATTAAAGTTAGCTCAGATCTTAGGATCCAAAACTGACAGAAATAGAAGATCCTAGGCACATAATCAAGAACTAATAATGAAAGCTCTTGTAACACACACAAGAGTAAGACACGGCATTCAATAAACCTGGGGACAAATATTTCAATGTCAACATTAATAACATTTCTAAGTGGGGTCTGATCAAGTTACTACGCAACACTCTCCAAATGATTAGAAAAAGTAGAAAAATTTGTTGTAGAGAAGCAGAATAAGTCAGTGTCCAGAAATCTAGCGAGAAAACTACTCTTTGCATAACTTCTTTAAGTATCAGCATGCCTAAGCCAAAATTTCTTTTTTGGTAGTAGTGATCTGTGCTAAAGCCCAACAGCATATACAGACATATCTGTAATGTCTTATCTGAAATATAAGCCTTAGAGAAGATATCAAAGTTAAATTCAGTTTTCTGGCCTCCTCTGCTTTGTCAAGACACACATTAACATAGATTTTTGCAATGCTTTAACCTGCTGATCACTTGAGTTGCATGAAGTTTGGTTTTAGATTGTAAGAATATAGCTATATTTAGCATGAGTTTAAAAAAAGTGTAACTTTTGTTTGCATGGTGAACATGATCAAGAGATAAACACACACAGTAGGAATATGGCCTTTGCAGTTTTCCCTTCTGAAGGACTGAGAATTATCTGTACATTCTCAGCAAAGATTTGCCAGATTCTCTAAGGCTTCATATCGACTGATACTACTACCAGTAGGGCAGCCACATGGTGGCAGGCAGCAGTATGAAAGAGCAAGGAAGAGAAAGACCACTCATATTTGGGCCACAATATCTACACAAGATATGATAAGAGTGACCCACTGCTGCCAAAGGTAGTTTCTTTCTGGAAGTAGGAAAAGGTCACTACTGCTTAATCTTTTGGGTGTTTTGTTGTTTGTGTTTTTTTAAATTGGTAAACCGGACATGACATCAAAATATTATTACACGAACTGAGCATTTACAGTATGAATATTAGTTAGGAAGTGGCTGCTACACTGCCTTAGCCTGTAGCATGAATCATTTGACCACCTAAACATATCACACCTCCTCTTTAAAATGTCATAATTGTAAAAAGCATTTAATCTAACAGTAGCCTGTCAATGTGCATCTCCGGGAAAAATATCTTCTGCTCTGTTTAACTACAATGTGTTACAGGATAGCACACAAAAACCTCCAACCACCATTATTTCTTGGTTGTAGTATTTTGTGCTTAAAAAGAAAGAGCCTTCTGTAAAATAGTTACTAACTTGTATAAGTCTAAGTCTATCAAACACATAATACTGTTACCTTTCTTCAATTCTATTCTTGTCCATAAGTGGTTGTTTGATCCACTGATTAACTAGTCTTTGTCCTTGAGGGGTTCTGCATTTATTTAGTAAACCAGCTAGAGACTGTGCAGTATTAGCATTTTCCACAGAACTCTGGAAAGGAAGAAAAAAAAATAAAGTTAACGAAGTTTATTGCCACCCACTGAATGGCACTCAACTTTGCTACCTAGGAACAGATCAGTGTTTTTTTCTGTATTCAACTTGGCACCCATCAAAAAGGGCAAATGAAACAGCATGGCATTAAAGCACTTACACTCTAGTCCCTGGAACATGGCAAGCAAGAAATAGGTTTGTCTATTTTGAAACTAATCCTGACTGAACAGGGAAGTTAGAAATGTACCTAGTCACTGGGCAGTTTGCCCTTTGAATAGGAAGACTGGAAATATACCTAGATATTTTCTAGTTTGCCCTTCATAAGGTCAAAAAATAGGGGTCCTGTCCACCAAAAAAAAAAAAAAAAAAAAGGCAGAAAGAAACAGGACTTGGGTTAAAGGGTTTTGGCTGGAGATCTTTGGGGGCTGCTGGGAGGGATAGGGAGGAGGGGGGCAGGGACACAACAGAATGAGACAATGGGAAAGAACACAGTTATCCAAATTCTCTCAAGCTTCCCCAGATCACCTTCGGAGTACTATAAACATCTTTAAACTTACTCTGTTCAGATTACAGTTTACTTTCTATAATTAAGGTTTAATATTAACTAGACTCAAGACAACCTTTTGGGCGTTTTTCCTGGGGTTTTGTTTGGGTTTTGCACAGACAACCAGGAAGAAAAAATTTTGTTTAACATTGAAAAACAGCCAACAAGCTTGTTTCAACTCTTAACTTTGACATGAAAATCTCAACCCTCTCTACCCAAGAACACCTGCAACTAAAACAGCAGGCAAGCATTCAACCAGGAGCAGGTCTGGATGCCGGTAAACAACTGGGATGTAGAACTAGCATCGCCACAACAGGAAATGAATACAGTAAGAAGGTATACTGACACATTTAATCCCTGGAAAATCTAATATCTAAAGTGGATGTGCCTATTTTCAGTGTTCTGGACAGTATTGCACATGAAAAACTTCTGAATCCAAGAAAGCATATCACAGAGTACATATACAAAAATAACCTACTTCAGTTGGAAGGCTAGAGTTTCATATAATCAACTGCATCTGCTGCACCATAAGAACTTTACCTACACACCTCACAGAGCAACTCAAATTACAAAATATTTTGCCTTTACTTCAGTGCCTGCCCAAAAACCTTCCCACAGACAGCCTGCCACACAGGCAACAACACAGCTTCCTGCTACATGGCAAACCCCTTGTTCCAAAGCCCACAACAGCCCCTAAAGAAAAGCATAACACCTGCAAGGACTTATAAAGGGATGTAGCTAAGACAGTGTTGAACTTCTGAGAACACTCCATAAAGCCTGAGAAGAGATGCAGTTTTTGCTTCCTTCCCTAGACAGTGGCACTGCATCAGGAAATAAAAAAAAGCAAAAAAACAACAAAAACAACCAAAAAAACCACAAACATTTCTCTCCTGGGTTAACCAGCTCAAATGCTGAATATATGCTGTTTTTTTCCTCCTGAAATCCCTCTAAGGTAAACAGGGGACTATATTTGTGATTTCTTCCTATAAATCTGAAACTCAAGCACGTTAGGTCCAAACAAAGATCGCTAAGCAGCATTTGCTAACATGAAAACAAGAGAGAAAAGCTGATACAACACACCACTTCGACTCCACATTTTCCTACAACTGTAAAAACCAGCAAAGCAGAAAGCCACACATGGTAGGAGGTATGGAGGAGACTGGTAACCTGCTTGGATTTGTAGAAAATGTGTGTAAAAGTGAAATTTGCACTGGCCAGTTAGCATGCCACAGTGCTTTCAGAATGTTCTTATGTCCTGTCCTGTTCATTGCCCTACCTGCTGCAGCCAGCCCTTCCCTTCCATCGCCAACAGCAGTGCTCCTGCCATATGCTTCCTGTTCCCCTAATACCATCTAATTCAGGCTTCTATTCTCTTTCCCCAAACCAGAACTACTGTATAAAGCAACTGTGCTTTGGAGTTCCTATCGTACCACAAAACTCCAGAACTCTCCTCCCCCCTCACACCCCAAGTCTGCTCCTGCCACAGGAGACGTGAACTTCTCTGACTATAACCAAGGAAAGACAAAGCATTCTCACCACTGCTCAGCCAGCCTGCTCAGCAGCTACAACCATGAGGTACTTCTACAGCTCTTCCCATGTCTGCATTCTACACAGACACTTGTTTGTAGCCACTTTCTACCTCCTTGGCAATCTTCTCTTCTACATTCAAAGTAAACTAACAAAATACAAAACCAAAAAAGGTGGTAACAGTGGCTAACAGTGTTTAAACATACACTGTACAGGAGTAGCTGAAAACAAAGCTAAAAATGTAGAAGTTGCCATTAACCGGGATCTGGGGAGCTGTGACTGGGCAGTCAGGCTACCTACCAAGCAGCTAAATAAGTATATTGCAAAACACTTACCCATTCAAGTGTGCATTTCTTACCTGAAAAAGGTTGAGGGCTTGAACAGCTGCATTATCTAGAACCATATATTGACTAAGATCAAAAGTAGTCAGTTCAAATTGTCCAAAATTAGATTCATCTGACAGCAACTCTAAAAACTTGATAACGGCCGACAAAGATGAAACAGCAACCTGAAGTTTAAAAAAAAAAAAAAAAAGAACACACCACATTCTAGTTAGAAACACTCCTGAAATGGGAAGTATTTGTTAAATGCCCCTAGAAAGTTATTATCAGGAAAGACTTTGAGCCATGTCAATTCCAGCAGGCCTATGAGAGACTCATCCTGTTTGACAAGACTTCATTTTCATAGGGACATTTTATGGCACTGCAGCATCTTTCTAGGTAGGTGCAAGAACAATGAACTAGACATTTGCATAATCTGATAAACAAAATGCGAAGTACACACCTTGCCAGCTTTCCAAAGCTGTTATCAGGATGTTTCTGGCTCAGGAACACAAACAAGTTATTGCAGATAAATGAGGTATCATGGATCATCTCAGGACATGGTTTCAGGGTTAGTTTTCAGCCAGAACAAGGATCTGATCTGACTCACTGCATGACATTACAAACGCTAGTGCCAGCACAAAAGAGAGGCAGCAATATGACTGACTTGTTCAGCTGCAACACACTTCAGACAATTTTAACCTGTTATGAAATCACACATTAAGGGAGAATAACTCCGTACCTTACACCTGCAGTGAGCATCAGCAGTGAAGAGCATTTTAAAACATGTTTCTCTCAAGCAAATTACCTCTTGTTTGCAGCTAAGAGCAAACATGTTCAGTTCACATGCAGGCACTAAATCATATGCTTGAGCCATAAGATGATACAAAATACAAAAATATTATCATAAACATTACTCTGTTTTCAAATACTAATTTTCCTGTCATGCAAAATAATTGAAGTATTGTACTTCAGTCCTTAGGCCAGATAGATTATGAATAGGAAACACCTCTTGTGCACAGCCTATTTGCTTACCAGAGTTTACTACTTTAGAGATAAGTGAAGGGTTTTCTCATTTTTTTTCCAGGACCCCTGGAATCGAACTTTGACACAGACTCAAGCTGAGCAAAACTGTGAAACACTTCAGCAAGAATGTAGCTTAATATACCACTGGTCGTACGATATACTTTCCCAGAAGTATGGGAATCCAGCATAAAACAGGACCAGTGAGGACAGAGGAGATCAGCTCACAACAGCTGCACACACACCACTCGCCTTCTAAAAAACAGGAACACATTAAGCTTTGCTCTGTGCTCACCTGCTTTTCCATCTCTGGCAATGCTGCACTATTCATTTGTTCTTCTTTTTTTGATTTTAACAAGCGATTGAGATCCTGAACAATATCTTTTGTTGTGAAATCCGCCTTCTTCCTGTCTGTAATCAGGATTCCTCCCCTCTGAATGACCTGTTGTCCATAAACACACAGAGTTATCAATTACTTTCAATATTCAGGGGACAGATGTTCATCACAGAAACAAACCCTGATGAGAGATTTATTTACTGCTAGGTTGCAGAGAGAAGAATGACAGACAAGATTTTACACTTAGAACAACTTCTGCCGATTAAAATGCAAATAAGTCAACAGACAAATAATACATTTTGGATGAGTAAATCAAAACTTCAAGTTAACATATTGCTGCTCCATTTTCCATAAATGGCCTCAAGTTGTGGCAAGGGAGATTTAGGCTGGATATTAGGAAAAATTTTTTTACTGAGACGGTTGTCAGACATTGGAATAGGCTGCCCAGGGAAGTGTTTGAGTCACCATCCCTGGAAGTATTCAAAAAGGGAGTAGACAGGGTACTTCAGGACATGGTTTAGTGGGCATGGTTGATGGTTGGACTCGATCTTGAAGGTCTTTTCCAACCTAAATGATTCTATGATTCTAAATCATGGAGCCTAGCTAACAGGTTAGACTACAGCTTTTTAGATAAATTTTTGTCTAGCTGTAAGCCACAGTGGTTCCCTTACTTGTCGTAGTTTTCCCATTTCTCCTGCAGTCTCTCCTCCTGGTAGCACACACTCCTTTGGTCCTAGTTGAACCAGTAGAGCTTCAAGGTTTGAGAACTGATCATTATCTGGAAACTCACAGACACTCAATTTTCTCAGCGTAGCGTCGACATACCCCACTCCTACCACTCTTTGTCCATCAGTAGTAGACAGCTTAACACCCACAACCCCAATGGCTGTTGACATGTCATTGTTGGCAAAGAGAACTTCCTCAAACTGGGCAAGATTTCCTGGAGAACCCTATTTAGAAAAGAAATACACTTTTAAAGAGTGTGTATATACACACATACTTTTTTTTTCTTTAAAATGGACGACAACTGATAAAACTAAGTACTGAACAATCCATTAATATGAAACATATGGCTGTTCTATTTTTTTTAACCATTAAAATTTTACACATCATCTACACAAAGTGAGCTACTTTAGGTTTCCTTTATTTCCCAACCTATGGCAAAGATACAGAAGAAGTTCGTCCAGCCTTAGAGCAGTAGACAATACAGGCACATACAACAGACTACACAATTTACCATCATACCACCAATGTCAGTCCCTGAAAATCCCAAACCTCCAAGCTGAGGAGCTCAGAGAAAGACTTACAGGTTTTTTTTCTTTCATCTCACAATCATAAAGGTTGAAAATTGTACCTTGTATGCTAAATACCAGTCATTTTCTTTGATAGATTTACTCCCTGCTTTGTTCTTGTAAACTTCAACTCTGTAATGACGAACCAGAAGCAGATCTCTCACAAAAGATTCAAAGTTCATTTTACTAAGCACAACACTCTCAAGCTTCTGAGTTCCTACAAAAAAGGAAAAAAGAAAATTATGAGATACCTGAATTTGTTCATAAAGTTTATTTTCTGTAACCAAAATCCCCAAGAACAGCCTTCAGGACGGACACTATTCTAGTATCAAAGAAGCAAACACGTAAAATCCATGAAACAACACAAAACCACAACATTCAACTGGTTAATATTAAGAATGAAGAAAGCATACTCCCCATCCAAATAAAAACAATGTTCATTTCCAAATTTCACTAAATCTATACATACATATATACAAAGAGCTCTGTTCTCACAGTTTCCTTCTTACAATAGTCTCGATTGGGTTTTCTAATTAACGTTTCACACATTTTAATCTGAGTGGTGGAAGCCTGCTACAGGCTTTCCTTCTGGGTAACATCTTTTCTTTCCAGGATAAGCCACTTCTGTTGACAGGACAGACTGTCACCCTGTTCGCACTCAGAAGATAGCAAGACACACATGCCAAGACATTTCTATTTCCCATTTATCACAATATATACTGTAAAAACAACACATTCTCAAAGAAGTTTAGAAGTTTACATTAAAACCTAACTTAGAAAGTGCCTAATTGACAGACTTCTTGCTTCTCTCCCTATAAGGGTGCAGGCAGATGATAGCTGAACAAATTTAATTCCATACAGCTGCCAAGAGGAGCAATACCACTTCTACCTCCCCACCTCCCATGCTACCTCTGGCAGCAGCCTACTCACAGAATAAGATAATTCCACTATGAAACAAATTGGGGGTTTGGGGGGGTATATCAAGTTTCCTGCCACATCAACAAGTGGAATTAACTCAGACTGGTGCCAGACACATGAGAGCTAGATGACATATAAAGTAAGCACAAACAATAAGTAGGGATTATCACATCCCTCTTTTCAGTAGCATGCCTTCATCACATTTGAGGCCCTTCCTCCCTTTACATGAAAGATGTTAAACAGCGAATTTCCACACCCATAAAAACTTATGGGTTTATTTTAAATAGGATTTTTTCCATTTTCTTTCCTCTTCTTTCCTCAAATCTCTAGTAAGACTTTTTTTGGAAGCAGGTAAAAAACTAATTCCACATAATTAGGTTCTCTTTCCAAGTGCAGAACTGTCCAACAATAAGACTACGTAATACACTAGCAGGAGGCAGCTGAAGCTCGCGTGTGCTTTTATATCATCCTGAAAGCAAAAAAATGTAGGTTTATGCTGACTTTTAGTTGGATATGCTAGATAAGGCTTTAAAGGTTTTAAAACCAGAGCTGACAGCCACAGGCTTACATCCGTGAAATTATCACTTTTAAATGAAATACAAAAATAACAGTCATGCATGTGTTTCTAGTCTGGAAGACATATCAAATTCTACACTTGAAACCATTAAGCTCTACAACTTCTCCACAAGTTGTTTTTTCATGAGGTTTTCTTGGGGTTTTGGGGAAGGCGTTGGGGGTTTTTTCGGTTTTTGATGCATTAGCTCATCACTTGCAACAGAAAATGAAACGCATATCAGAACATCATTCTCTTTTTAATGCCATTACACACACACACACACAAAATTCACTCATAACAAACAGGTTTATTTTGCAAAGTATGAGCCAGTAACTTTGCAACATTATGTTCCTCGAGATTAAGAATAATACTGAGGTTTGCCTCCTCTGACAAGATAGTTTATCCCGATGCTCTTACATCCAACATTTGCGAGCTCCACTGTCTTATACCAAGAGATAACAAATAAAAAGTGACAGGGGGCGGATGGAAGAGAAAATCTTATGCAATACATTATTAAATGTTATTTACTTCTGCAGGCCATCATTAGTCAAGCATGACGTTACCATTGTTTACCTAGCATCTGCACTACAGAACTGCATGAGCCCCGTCCTCAGTTATCACAGAAAGTACCGCGCGATCATCTTCACAAATGGAAATCTACCAATGCGCTGGAAAAATGTTATTAACTGCCGTTAGCCTATGCAACATGTTGTGTTCAACTAACTATCCACATCTGACAGCCCTGTAGTATGAGCTTATGTGATGAGAAGCACACACCGAGAACCGTGCTTTCTGCTGTAGATACCTTCCTACGTTTGTACACCTACAGCTGTCACACACGTCCTACTCAGAATGGCTACTAATTATCACTTCAAAGCTGCGAGAGGCTGAAGAAGAGAGATTTGCATTCAGTTATGCCTGCTTCCAAGCTGCAATGAATCAGAGGGGACATTAAAACCGGGAGACCTCTTAATGCCTCCCTTCCCACTCACCAACCCAGAGCAGAGCCGCAGGTAGCAGCGCTGCCTTCGCTCTCAGCAACACCCCGGGTGCTGCAGGCTTCACCGATTAACGGTGACCTCGAGCGGGGAAAAACCAGCAGCGCCTCACGCTCTCTCGCCCTGACAAGGCCCCGGTCTTTGAAAAAAAACGACGCCACGGCGAACTTAAGCCCAAGGCAGCCACGAAATACCACGGCCGAAGGCGAAAAGGGGCCGCGTCCCGACCCGAGTGACCCCCGGGAGGCCTCGCCCCGGAGAACACGCCGCTCCTGTCAGAACCCGGCGAGACCCCCGCTCCCCTCCGGCCACCCGAGGCCGGGGGCCCGCCGCTCATCCACAGCGAGGCCCCGGCGGGGAGGTGGAGGCCGAGTCCAACCCGCCTCCCCTCAGACCCGCGGGTCCCGTCCCCGCACCCACCCGGTGCCCCCGCCAGCTGGCGGATGACGGCGCGGGTGCGGAAGAGCTCGCGGGCGGCCAGCCGCGCGTCCGCGCCGTGCGCCGTGTAGTAGTCGCCGCGCTCGAAGAACCGCACGGTGGTGTCGGGCTTCTCGGGCAGCGACAGGACGGCGCGCACGAAGCCCGCCTCGGCCCCCGCGCCCTCCGGCCACACCACCTCCCGCGGCGGCTCCACCGCCATAGCTG
>NW_010973013.1:3325133-3337347 GCF_000737465.1 Haliaeetus leucocephalus | reverse complement strand
GCCTGCCTTGTGGGAGAGGGAGGGGTGGGCCTGCCCGCGCGCTGCGCGCTGCGCGCTGCTATGGCAACGGCGGCGCGGTGAAGGGCCGCTGCCTGCCGCTGGGCCCGCCGCTCCCTCTCGGCGGTGGCGGGTGAGGGTCGCCGAGACCTACGCGACGATCGGGGTTTCGTGTTTGGGGGCGATCTCCTGTCAGCGCCGGAGTAGGCTAGGCCTCGTTCGCGCAGGCGTGCAGTCGTCAAAGCTCTCGGCCCAGAAGAGGAAGGGAGGCCCGGGGCGGCCATGCTGAGGTGGTCACTCGGGTTACTCGGTGAGGAGGAGGGTGTGCGGTGTGAAGGCCCGCGGGGCTCAGCGTGCCGAGGAGCTTCGTAGGCTGCCAGAAGGAAACTGCTGTAACACAGCCTGGCTCGGACTGCCCCTGAGGCAGAAGGCCGTGAGGTAATGGGCCCTCCTCTGCTTACAGCGGGAATGGTGTCCGGAGACCCCGTGTCCCACCTTGGGCAAAGAGAAAGCCACTCTCGCCCTCCTTACAGGGCGGGGATCGCTTCTGCCACACAGTGCGAGGAGCAAGGTAGCAAATGGCCAAAAAAACCCGAAGACCTGACCCGCGTTTACACACAGGTCACCCAGCTCAGGGACGGAAAGGGCACTGTCTGACCCGTGCTGCTTGGAGGGATCCTGAGCTCTGGCTACAGTGTGGTCCCTGGGCCCAAAGTGCTTAATTTTTTTGCTTTTTCATCACCTTTTCCTTGCACTGTCCTATGCATTTTTTTTCCTTTTGATCTAAAGACACAAAGGAATAGAAACAGCATAGGTATATTCTAACAATCTTTCATTCAGTGATTATTAAGAAGAATGGGAAACCCAGGTTTAATCAGCTAAATCAAGTTGGTTTTTTTAATTTGTTTTGTCTTGCACCACTTTTCTTTTTCCAGTCAGTTCCAAATCATGATTCTTGTACCCCAATTCAGTTGTCTGCACCTTATCATCGATAGTCAAAACACATCTTAGAATTGAAGAAATGCCTTAGCATTTCTTGTCTAAATGCTTATCCCTTCTTCTGGTTTGTCTGTCTGGCTGCTTCAGAACGTCCCCTTGTCTGCATCCCATTGCTTTTTCTCTCCTTTCCACCCTATGTTACCTCAGCATTTTCTATCTCATCTCCCACCCTTCCTCCTTCTTCCTGGCCCACCCCTGGTCCTAGCTATGACATGCTTTTGGGACCTCTTTCCCTAGATTTCTCACCTGACTTCTCTGTTCTTTCCACTTGGTGAATCACTGTGCTCATCTTTAATATTTCTTGGTGTCAATAGGTGCTTTTCAAAAGGCCCTCAGAGGCTCACATGAGGAGTGCTGCAGGTTTTCACACTAAACCATCCTTTTACCACTGGGGCCACCCTGATACCTCAGTCTGAAGGTGTTGCCATGTGCTGGCTGTCCCTCCACAGGGAAGGCTTTGGCATCCCCGCCTCTGCCCGGTTCCTGCCCAGTGTCACCCTGGGCTGCCTGTCCCCACCTCAGCCTTCCCTACCCAAACCCCAGTCCTGTACCCCTGAGGTAATGCAGCTTTTCCAGAAAAGGCCTTCAAAGCCCTTTTGCAAATGCACACACTGAAGGACTGTAGGCGGTTCTTGGGGGAAAAAAGTCCAATCTGCCTTCATTTGACTTAGGAAGGAAGAAGCAAAGCATAAGATCACTAGAGCTTTGACAGCTTTGTAGTTGCCTAAAATCTTCCTGTTATCTCCATAACAGCTGTAAAAATGACATCGCTCTGGCAGGGCAGTTGGATTTATCTTCAGTATGAGTAAGTGTACTTTTCCTAACCTTATTTTCAGAAGTAACTAAATTATCTGGTCTGATACCTCCCTCCACCAAAAGTGTTTGCTTGCGGCAGTACTCATATAGGAAAATTCATCCTGAATAATTGTAATTTAGCAAACACATAACCTTCTGAAGGCACTCATAATGTCAGGCAACCTTGCCAAGAGGTAATAATACCAGGTCAGCCCAAAATACACATTCCAAATTGCTGGGAGTGCTTGTCTTTGTACATATCGATGACTACAGATAAGGCAGAAGATAGGAGAAGAAGGAAAAAAGTGTCCAGTACAAACAGCTGGAGAGGAGGTGGGCTCCAGAGACCTCATTACCACCTTCAAAAGAGATAAAATAATGTCTGTTAAGCTGTAATTGCTGCATGTTGCTGCCCTTCCTTCTCTCTCCTCTGGGCTGGTTACAACTTTTCATTCAGCAGTTTGCTCAAGGCAGTTCTGCTGAGCTGCAGGCTCCCATTTACAGAAAGTCACCACCTAAACTGGCTGCTAACGCTCTTAGCGTGGTGACCACAGTCCGTGAAAAACGTTTCTGTTGTGACATCTCTTGCACAAAACGTCACCGGATCGATCACCTTTGCTCTGAGCTTCTGCCATTTTCTTTGCCCCATCTGTTCTTCCAGGGCAGCTCAGTGCACAGGCTGGTCTCTGCCAGGTCTAACTCCAAATGGGGACCATCTCCCTGTTACTAGGCTTGGCTGCTTCACTGCGCTGTTGCTAACAGAGTGCTTCCTGCTTTCTCCCTTGCCTACCAGGAACAACAGGAATGAGAAGATGGCTGCAATTGTTACGCACATGGCAGGTGGAAAATGGATACGAATCTAGACCTTAATTAATTTTGTTGCCTTCTTATGCATAACTAGCATATACAGAAAAGTTGCAATGGCTTTTCAGTTAGGAAAGTGGATGTCCTTTAACCTCTCTACAGAAAAAAAAAAAGAAAAAAAAATCCTTTTTCACAAAAGGTTAATTAGTACACAAGTGTGTGATCAGCGACATCTAATGCTTTTGAGTTGGTGGGGATGTTACTGGAAAATTTTGTATTAGACTGGTGGGTATGTATGTATAATGCAGCAGAGACTTAAGATAATATTAACAAGATAAGAATATTTAGTTAATGTAACTGAAAACAGAAAATGTGGCTGTTGCCTTGTAAAGGACCTTTTAACTTTCTCCCATGCACTTTCTTCACTCAGATCAGTTTGGCTCAGCCGTGCCTCTACTTTGCAGGCACCTGAACCTGCAAAGGTTCTGCAGTGCATTTAGGGGTTAGTAGAGAAAAAGACCACTTCTTACACGTATGAAGTTTTCACATACTGTAACCTATTAAGTGTTGTCTCTAACATTACACACCACTTCCTTTTTATCTACTATACTACCCTCTCCCTTGCATATGTCTACCATCGCATGTCACTGCCAAGACAAGGAGGACAAAGATTTTAGCAAAGTTCATAAAACTCTATGAGGATGGGCCCAACTATCCCCAACATATGAGCTACCCCTACAGCGTGCCTGACTGCCTGTATGACCATCGACAGACCTTTGTAATATGACTGCAGCCTCTCCTGGGAGCTACTAGAATTCAGTAACTAGCAGTTGTAAAGTTGGGGCAGCAAAGCTGCTGGCATTTTTAGTTTTCAAGAATATTTTTTGGGCTATGTCAAGCAGTCTTAGTAATCCTAAGTCACTGTATATTATAGCAATCAAAGTCCAGCAGGAGAGGATATAAATAAACATGGTTCACAAACAATGTTACTTCTCTTACCAAACTAATTATGATTGTTCAGGAGGGTAATGAGCATGCTACTGTCAATAGACCCTACATATCCAACACCAACCTTTTATTTTGTAGTTGTGGAAACTATGCTTAGGGATTACTTGGATCTTTGGAAGAAAGTTACATAGACCTTATTGGTCATGCTTTCTCAAATATGTTATTTGCATATCCTCTTCTAAAAAGTCTCTCATTGTCTTTGTATAAACATTTATTTAATTTTGCTCAGCAGTAATAATAATATATATATGCTAGTGTAATAATTCATAAGGAAGTAATAGATTTGCATCTGCCTATACAAACACTATTTTCCCATGTTATACATAGGCACTAAGATAAATATTTTTACTAGGGTTTCTTGTACAGTTTATGTCTATCCCCTCTCTGTAACAAAAGATCTCATTTATTCAGTCTCAAATTACTTAACAAATCTTCAGTCTGCCTTTCATATCCTGTATCACCATTGACATTACATCAAAAAAGAGGGAACATGGTATCGCAATTTTGTGTAGAACTTTAGATTTAAAAAACATGATCCTTCATGGAAGGAAGTTAATGAATTAGGCAGATGGATTCATTAAAATATTTACCTTGTCAAAAATTCATGTAGTGACTAATACTCTTTTATTAAGTTCCATTGGTTTGTTTCTTTTACAGGAAACTTACTTTTTAACTTTGCTGAATGCTTTCAAAGTATTAAAACAGAGAATATTTAGTATTTTGCTATTTAATACCATATTATTTTTCAATAGCAATCATTTTTGCCAGCAGTTCAAAGCTGCTCTATATATGAGAAGAAACATCACGTACGTATGTGGAGAGTTGGCACTGATAGTGGCTTTTTTTATTTCAGCACATTAGTCTCCTGTAGCTATAAAAAACCCCTACAAAACACAATAAAGCTGCAGGATGCTGATACACTAGTTCCTCAACTCTTTTCCCCCCTCATCCTTTTCCATTTCCCTATAAATACACACTTTTATGCAGCTGCACTGTTGCACAAGTGCAGTGTTTGGTAAATGGAACGAACCAAAAGCCAATATAAAGGTCAATAAAACCATTTAGAAAAGGAAACTAGGGAAAAACCTATTATTGACCACCATTTTGAGAGCTGAGCAGCATCATGTTTGTACCATAGTAACTGAGTTTAGAGACAGATATAGCACAATCCTTTCAGTTGTGGATTTAGTTAAACTGTCTTCTATTTTTGAATTAATTTCTGTAAACTTTGTGGGTTTCTAACCCCTTGGCTAGTTTCAGTCAAATTTGACAAGAAGGCTGTATTAGAGATAGTAAGCCCGTACAAGTATCTAACATGGAAAGCTCCATTAGGTAAAGAAATTGAAAAGGATCTAAATGCCTTCCTCTAGTGTGGGAAAAGTAGGGAGAAAATGATTTTCAAACAAACCGACTGGGACAAGGTCCAGGCCACACAGCAGGTACACACCAGCCTGTCGAGTCCGCACACGTGTAGCTCCCGCCCAGCCACAGCACAGACATCTCTTTCCATCCCACAGGCCAAAAACAAGGTATGAAATGGGGATGGGGAGGGTAGGAAGAGGAGGAGGAGAGGAAACAATAGCATTATTATTTTGGGGAGAAGGAATGGCAAGGATACCATATTGTAAACTGAAGAAAGTATAGGATGTGGAGATAGTGAAGAAGTGGTGAAGACAGTAATACACGACTCAGCAAAAGGTAAGCTTACTGAAAACTAGACTTTAACAGCTTACAGAATCATATGAAACTCATCGTATCTCAGCAGACTGCCTGCATACCTGGGGAGAAAGGGAGTGGCATATTTTGGCAGAGGGAGAAACAGCCCTACAGAAGCTGTCACTGAAAAAGCACCTCAAAAGCCTGCAAAGCACTGCGGTGAATTCCCTACCCCAAGATTGTTGTACTTAGCAGGAGCAGCAACTCAACAGAGCAAATGCACATGTCTCCACTTCCCAAAACATACTGTAGACTCGAGAGAAATTTAGTAAAACCCAAGGGCTGCAGCAGCTCAGCACACACCCCTGAGTTCGTAGCACCACAAGTTGGAAGACCCGCAGGAACAGTCGCTGCCTGCATTTCAACACCCAACACAGTAACGCACACATCAGCTACCACCTTGTTCAAAGGCAGCAGGTATACTGGTGACCCATGACATCAGACATACGTTCAACGCAGTCCAGCAACATCCCTATTGTATTCAGCAGAAGCACACAAGCCCTCTAATGGGGTATGTTTCACATTTAATTTTATGAACATGGTATGTAGAATATCCTCAGTAGTTTATTGTACTTTTCCTGTTTTAGGCAGGGGGGGTGTTCAAAAATAACACCGCATTAGTAATAAGATGTGTCATTCAGTTCCTTATCTTGTATCTCATTATTTCTTTGGCAACAGGAGTTACAGCATTTCCTTTATAAATCAGATATGCTGGACAGACTACACATGTTTACTTGCTAGCCATTATACATTACACAGATTACTGACTGCCAAGGCAAGCTCTTTTATCCAAAGCTCTGGGAGGTAGATAGCCCACATAAAGTTTGGTCAGCCTCTGCAACAGTAAACACTAGTAACAGCAGAAAAATATTCTAGCTGTGCAACAACTTTGCAATGGATAGCTATGCAAATCGCAGTAATGGTGTAATAGCTCTTCCCCAGCTCCACCACCAGATGCCAAGTCTACCCACCCCCAAGCCTACACCAGAGATGTTCTAGATTAGAGGCTTGTTTTATTATAAATACTTACATAGCATTTGAAAGAGCAGTCTATGCATTCCTGAAATTGCTACATTCACAGCATGTTTCTGTTTTATACAAACAAGCTGTATTTTATCATTTTACTCCTGGTGCACATTAAGAGTGGAAAATAGGATAAAGCATACTTCTCACAGCTTTAAGAAAAAAAAGTATCATGGTAGTGATATATTAGATGGGTAATACAACTTTGTTAATTGGAGTTCTAGAATATTTTCACCTGTGCTGAGGTTGCTTGCTTTAAGGAAATATTACACTGCTGAATTTTTAAGCACAGTAGCTTGCAGATCATCATCAACATGGAAGAAGTAGAAGCCTGTTTCAAAGTTTTATTAACTCAAGTCATAAAAAACACCAAGACCAACTTCAAATATTTACAAATAGCCATAAAAACATCATGTTCAGTTATACAGGAGACACTCTCATTACAACATGGCTAAAAAAAAGGTCATTATTTTCAATAAACCTCCCACAAGGGTAAAATAACTGTTTA
Organism: Haliaeetus leucocephalus; assembly: GCF_000737465.1. Classification (NCBI taxonomy): domain Eukaryota; kingdom Metazoa; phylum Chordata; class Aves; order Accipitriformes; family Accipitridae; genus Haliaeetus; species Haliaeetus leucocephalus. The sequence goes on along the minus strand of NW_010973013.1, from coordinate 3,330,497 downwards.
AGCACATATGCTCCAAAACCCTAGTAACAGCAGTTGTCAACTCATTTCATCATGACAAAAAAAAAAATTAAATCAGGGAGCAATAGTTAAGTTTAACTTGAGCAAGATGGGGCATTTAAGATTTAACTCTCAACAAATAGTAAAAGTAGTAGCATGGTTACCAGTCTTGGCTGTTAAGAGTTTTAACAATCACTAAGCAAGCACAACTGTCTCCCTTTCAGGAGGAATCTTTTAAGAGTTAAGATCCATGCCTCCAATGTTTCTGTTGTCTTCTTGGTTGAATCTTACTCCATCTTCAGTTGATTTAGTTATGCATTCAGTCCTCTATGCATTTCATTCATTTCCTTTACCTGGAGGGGAGGAGGTAGAGGGAGATCAACATTGTACTACTTCTCAACATGAAACCCAAGAAGTCAATAAGACTTAAAAACCCAGATATTCATTAGCAAAGGGACTTGATGTAACACTAACAGAATCAAACACGCAAGGACCACTGTAACACTTAAGCCTTTTTTTTGTTTTTTTAAATTATTAAAAAAACCCCCACAGCACTCTGGGGTGTGTGCAGGGAGCAGACTTCACTATTTAGCTACAATACCATTTGGATTCCTTTACAAAAGGCTATACACTTGGGGTGAAGCACCATGTGCACTAATACCACTTGTTACTATTCCATTGGAAAGTAATTCTTCAATAGAAACTGCAAGCTCCATGCAAATACCTCAAGTAAAGGTATTCATGACAGAACAAGACTATCAGTATTTCCTGTGGATTGTATAGCCCTTGCTATAGATACGTAAAAAGAGTACTTGCTGTCAGCACCGCCCTCCACCCCGGGAAAGGCAGCAGATCACCAGTTGCCTTTGAAACTAGTGCAGAACAAAGATGGTGAACTACATAGAGATGAAAACCAGTTACAGAATGTGAATACTTTCAGTTTCCTTGAACACATCTGAAGCACCTGAAGCAAGCTTTTAACCTGCAACAAACTCAGGAGTTACTGGATTCTGGCCAACCTCCTTCCCGCACATTCACCATAAACAGAAATTAATTACCTCTGCTTTCACGTACTTCCCTTTCCTCCTCCTTGTGAAGACCTGCAAGAGAAGGACAGAATAATTGTGAAGTTTTATTTAAGTCTTGACTTTATCTGGTTGCGACTTTAGAACTCCAAACTTGAAGCTGTCCCTTTCCCATGCTTCCAAAGCAACGTACACACACAAGAGGCTGTCTGTCACTCAACTACTTTAAATCAGAAGGCAAGACAGGTACTTTCTTCATCTCAATGAGTTTTTCGTAATACTTCTGTTTTCCACACAACACCCTTCAGTCATAACCTGAAACAGTGATGGTATGTCCACCACCTCTTTCCCACTTCCCAAGTCTCAAAAAAGCAGCCAGTTTGCAGAGGAAGACTGTTTCTATCAGAGTCCAATTACCATGGTATGTTGTTATTTCCCAAATTACACTGTTACCCATTCTGCTTGGCAGCTTTGTTAGAACTTACCAGAACAACAATTGCAGCAACTATTGCTACTATTACTACTACAATGACAGCAATGAGGCCAGGAGTCAGAGACTTCATGGAAAACTCTGGTGCTATTTCATCAACGTAGTAGACCACTGTCTTCTCAAAACGCAGTATTTCATTATCAATGCTGACATTTAGTCTGTTGTTATGAAAGATGGAGTCACCTTTTACCTAAGAACAGATAGGAAAAAAGAGAATTGCTAGTTCACACTGTAATAGGCATTCAGCTAGGCACTGCAATAATTCATCTTGCTTTAGCCAGTACACATTTAAAACTCCTAAATGCAATAGAATATACACATCTAGTCTTTGGCAGTCTTTACTCATGACACACTTACATCTTTTTCGAAGTAGTAGGCCACATCAGCTATATCCACATCTCCAGAAGATTTCTCTGAGGAATTTTGCTTCAAATCAATAGTAATGTAAGGTTCTTCATACTGCAAAAAATATAGTATGGTATTAAAAAGGAGATAGTTTAAATCCAACTATCAAATACACAGCAAAATACTATGATCTAACTTGAGAACTCACATCCTGAATCAAGTTTTGGTACTTGTTCTCAAGCCAGCTGCTTACAGTATGATTCAAATTCCACTTTTTTTTTTTTAGTGAAGCAAAGCAAGAATTCATCTATAGACTGAGGAGAGCAATATGTAATTTCTCAGTATTTCAGTTCAGATACAGCTATTTGCTAGCTGCTCAGTAAGTGACACTATTTTGAGAGCTTACCGTAAGACTCATACTGTACTGCATTAGTCAAACAAGTTTTCAAAGTTATTAACAACAAAATAAAATTCTGATCCTTTACTAAAAATTATGTGCCTCTTACCAGAACACTACTTATATAGCGTCCATCCAGCATATAACGATTGGCAATTGTTTCCTTGAAGAATCTGCAGAGACATTAAAACCACAGCTCTTAAAAATGGTACTATTTTTACACATCTATTTTCAGAAGCAGGGAATGCTAGTATAATTGGATTTTTTTCCTGCAGTTTCTCTATGGTGGGTTGACCCCAGCTGGCAGCTAAACCCCCACTTAGTCTCTCACTCACTTCCCCCTAGCAGGATTGGGAAGAGAATGAGAAGGGTAAAAGCAAGAAAACCAACCAACCAACCTCACGGGTCAAGATAAAGACAGCTTAATAAGTGAAAGCGTTGGGTGGGGGAAAGTGATGCAGAAGCAGTCACTCATCACTAGCAGACCTATGCCCAGCCAATCTCCAAGCAATGGCTACTTGGGAAAAACCTCCCCCCAGAGTTATTGCCGAGCATGACATTATACAATATCGGGTATCTCTTTGGTCAATTCTGGTCAGCTCTCTCTGCTGTGTCCCCTCCCTACAACTGCTTGCCCACCCCCAACCTACTCACTGGGGCAGCAGAGTCTGAGGCAGCCTCGACACTACAGAAGCACTGTTCAGCAACAGCTAAAACATTGGTGATTTACAAACACTGTTTTGGTCACCAGTCTAAAACACAGCACCATACCTACTGCTACCAAGACAATTAAATCTATCCCAACCAAACTCAGTACACTCTCATTATTAAGTTATACTAAGAGCTCTGTGAAATTCTAACAGCAAAGACACACTTACTAAAAAAAACATACATACATAAGTGCAGTGTTAGAGAGAAGGGTTTGAACAGTTTTGAGTTCAGATGAGGAGCTAGAAAGTAGCACCATTTGTTTGTTTGTTTGGGGGGGCGGTGTCTCATATCTACAAGCACATTTTTCTTGCTATATGACCTCTGACAGAGAGAAGTAGGATTTTATTTTAGCCAAAAAATAGCTAAACCGTTGTTCTTCTCATGCTGCTTCTATGCAGTCCCTCCACCATCTTTGACAGTTTATTTTTGGGGCAGTTTCACCTTGTTAACTTCCATTTCCTTCAGTATATTGACTTGATTAAAAAAGTAGTGGTCATTATAAAATGGAAATTCATCTTATTGGCAGTTAATTTATTTCCAATAAAAATTAAAGCAATTCTATGAAGGATCTGTAGGTCACTTCTAAGACGTCTTATAAACGAGTTCACAGGTTTGACAATGCGTTTAAATGCTTCACTGTGTAGAAGTACACTAGATATCTAGTAGCACATGCAGACGTTGTCATGACATCTTACTATCATCACTTACTTCTTTAAAGATTCAGTGTTCAGGGGAGTATTTCTTTCAGCATGTTTCATTTCAATGATGATCCACCTGAAGTAATAGGCAAGTACAATGAATATTCTTAAAGCACATACATATAACAATGCATACTAAAAATCTAACCCCAAGGAAAAAAACAGAGCAGTTAGAGGAAAAAAACCCCCCAAAACCCCCTCCAAAACCCTTCAATGTCTCCTTGTTACTGAAGAAAAAAAAAAGCAGCAGTAAATGAGCATTTATTGCTCCATCCTCATTCATCCCCAGCGCATCATTAATACATGTAAATCCTCTATAATGCAGAACCTAATACAGGAGTGTTTTCATGTCACAGCACACACTGTTGAAAGACTTACGTCGTTCTGACTAATTGACTGCACTTCAAGTCTGCATCATGCTTGTCAGTTCTTCTAACACCAGCTGTATTCACACACCAACAGGTGCTTCCATTGCACTGCTTTGCCTTGAAAACACCAGTACTTTCACACTCAGGATCATAAAGGCCATCAGTATCTTCAAATGCATCTTTCGGTTTCTCACGACGACCTGATTTTGAGCCTGTCACTTCTGCTTTCATCAACAGGCATTTTGAAGTTACTAAAAATAACCACAAAGTCACATTATGCAGCAAGTTCAAAACAGAGTTATCGGTCTGTAAAAACACAAGGTTACATCAGAAGCAACTAGATCTAAAGCCATTACAAGGAAGAGCAGGTGCCTAACACATAGGTGGTGCAGGAAGTCAACACAACTGTGGTATGTCAGCTTCTGAAGCCAAATGCGTGAGAAGTCCAGCCACCTTCAATTTCGTTCAGCCAGAGGATCATTTACAGCTTAGCTGAGCTCAAACCAAGAGTAAGGTCCCAATACAAGGCTCTTTCACCTCTAGATTTGTAGGAAGATGCGATATGTGCTTAGAAGGAAGCTAAAAATTAACCTTAGAGGAAACCCTTACCATTAGAGACTGAATATTAAGGAGGATGGGGGAGCCTGCATCAGTACAAGCATACGCACATCCACACAAGTTACACGGGAGGAATCCTAAACACTTATCTTCCATCGCCAGTTGACCTGGAAGACCAGGAAGAAGCCTTCCTTCCTTGCTACCACTCTTCCCCGGGAACCCCACGGTCATTTTCACATATTCCCTCGAGTTTAGTTGGCACTTTTCCTCGCCGCTGCCTACCAGAGAGCACACCCAGGCCAAGCGCAGCCGACACGCGTGCTTTACTCACAAGTGTCGCAGTTCACATTCGCAGACCCGCCGGAGCCGACCGAGTCGCACCAGCAGACGCCCTCAAGCAGCCTGCAGTTGGCGACACGCTTGTTCGTCTTGCAGATGCACGCTGAAAGAGAAGGGCGGCTGTGGGCGCGCATACCCCCAGGGAGGTAGCCGGGCACCCCGGGGGCATCGCCACACGCTGCTCCGCGGGCGGGAAGGAGAGACAATGGCGGCCCCTCACCGACCGCGGCCCCACCGCTTCCCACCTCACCACCCGCCCTTCCCTAGGGAAAGGCGAGAACTCCCACCGCGACGCACTAGCACCCCGAGGGCCCTTCCCGGGGGCTGCCGGGCCCCTCCGGCCGCGGACAAAGGGACGCGGAGGGCGGGCGGGCGCCCCTGCCCCCTCCTCACTTTCCCGCCCTTGGGGCGGCCCCTCCCCGCCCGCCAACGGGCC
>NW_010973013.1:3297796-3325123 GCF_000737465.1 Haliaeetus leucocephalus | reverse complement strand
GAACCGATGTGGAGCCGCCCGACAGGTTCCGCAGGTGGTGGTGGTGGTGGTGGCTGTGCCGCGCCCTCCCGGCTCCGGTTACACCTGGGACGCGCAGGGGGCGGTGGCAGCGGCTCCTCCTCCTCCCGGGCCGGCCGGGCAGCGATGTTAAACCGCCGCCCCCTCCCCCTGCACCTGGGCGAAACTGGATGGGGCAGGGCGGCTCCCCGCTCCCCTCTCGGCCCGGCTACAGCCTCTTCCGCAGGGCTGGGGAGGGAGAGGGTGAGGGTCGCCCCGAGGTGCGGTCGGTCCCGGTAAAGGGGCTGTGAAACCGCCTCGCCCGCGCCGGAGGGGCGGGGGGGTGGGGTCGTCGTCGGGGAACCGAGGGACGGCCGCCCCCGCCGTCGAGGAGAAACTGTTAGTCATCGGGGGAAGCTCCCCGGCCTGTTTGCTTTGCGGGGCGGGGAGGCCGTCCCGCATGGTGACACACGGGCCGGGGGAGCGAAGGCGGCTCCTCTGCCGGCTCGGGGGTTCCCGCTCCCGCCGCTGACCTTCCCCAGGGCCGGGACCGCGGGCAAGCCTCTTCCCCTGCCGGCAGCCCCGGGAGGGCGGCCGGCCCCGAGGCCTCTGCCCTGGCCTTGCCGCCGCCGGGCCCTGCGTCTCCTTTCCCTCAGGAGAGAGGCGGGAGGTGTCTGCTCTCCCTTCTGAGGGGAAGCGGCCGCGGATCACTCCTGCAGTCCGCTCTCGGCAAGCTGAGAGCCAGTAGTAAATACACTTAGAGTTAGTTTTGTTCACATCCAGTAGTGCCCTTTGAACTACTCCGTAAGGACTTTGTGTTTAAAACAAATCGTGATAATCCCTCAGTTAACTTCAGAAAAAAACAGGACCCCTTTCTGTATACACTAGATCACTCTACCTTAGGACTGCTCTGAAGAGAGTCGCTTCTGATGCTGCAGTATCTGCGCTTCCTTGTTCAGAAAAACGTAGTCTTTGGGTGCTTTGTCTCTGAGGAGCAGAGCTTTGTGGGAACGGACAAAATGGTAGGTAGTGTCAGAGCCTTGCGAGGTTGCCGAGGAGGAAACGCAGGAAAGCCTGCTGCAGGTTTTAAAATGGCTTTCCAAAGTGTAAAAGCCATGCCAAAACGGAAGACAAAAGATGGGTATGGTACACTGAAAATACATTCTGAAGCTTTTTTTGAGTTTATTACTTCAGTTAAAAAATTATGCATAGATCTTTCTGAAAGATATGTTGGTGTCCTAGAAAAACAAGTTATTTTAGCAGAGAAGAAAACCAGAACGACATCCCTCCAAGTCTGTTCCTGCATTTATGAGAGATCAACAGTTTCCAAAGACTTGAAACTTCCTCTTACCAGTGTTTACATTCACTGTACAATAAAAACATATTGCTGCTTTTGTATGTGCAGACCTCAGTTAACGAAACTGTTTCAAACCTTTGCATGTTCTGAAATGTAAGTACAGGTTAGCTATCTTTGTGGTTTTGTCTCTGTGCACAGCTGGTTTTGTGTTGCATCTTTGGTTTTGTATTTACTGTTGTCTACAGTGCCTTGCTGAAATCCGGTAGGGGCGCTCTCACATGGGTCCAGCTTAAATGACTGTGTTTTGGGTCTGCTCCTGGTACAGCCGGAATTAGACTTTTGCAGCATTTATCTTGATTCTTCTTGAGCTTTTGTGTGGCTTCTTAATACTCTTCTGATATACCTGTCAAAGACTCAAAATAAGAACATGATCTTAGCAATGTGAAAACTTGGGAAGACTTCAAAGTCTCAGATATGGACTTCTCGCATTGCTGCTGTCAAATGATGGCATTCTTCAGAAGGTTGAGCAGGATCAATAGGCTCAGAAGTGCCTGCCTTATTGTAAAGCTCTTTTTCTGTGTAAATGTGCTGGCTTGTTCAAGATGAGAAGAGTTACCCTGTTGTTATCAAATCACCAAGCTGAACTACGTAAGCCTTGATAATAAGGAACAGTAAATTTTATGATAGGCTTTTGCTTTTTTTTTTTTTTTTTAATACGTAAATGTAGAAGAGCAGAACAAGCCGGGTACATGCTAATCCTCTTTGTTCTCCTGGCCCTTGTTCTCTGTTGGTAAACCTCTGTGCCTAGTTTTAAAAATCCAATCCGTAGTCTGCAGTCTTGAAACCTCACGGTGGCTACTACCAAAAGTAGCACTGCTTCTTCAGCCACCACCAAATACCTAACAGGTCTTTGTTGTCAGTATACAAAAAATAGGCATAACCTTTAGTGTCTAAGGGTCAAATGGTCTTAGGGTATTTGTGTGGACTAAAGAAGCCTCTTACAGTGTGTTTTGGCTTTTTAGTGTGACCCATTATGCTTTCCCTGAACTGTTAGCTATTGCTTATAGAAAGCCATACCATAACTGTGGTGCAAAGATAGGTGCACCATGTTGCTTTTTGTAGTACAGCATTTAATTTGGCTCTGATTTGCAGGAGCTAATAAAGAGCTCATTATCTATAATTTCCCCAGGTTTCCAAATCTGAAGAAATCAGTGTTTAAACGTTGCCCAGTATTGTAGAAGCAGAGAGAGTTGCTCTACATAATGTCATTCCCCAGCAAAGCAATGGAAATGAGGGACCATTCACAATAGCGTTAATCTTACCCTCTTTCCAGGTTATTTTGAGGGAAGCTTCCCCATGGAATCAAAGCCAGTGAAGCAGGCATGTGGTGGAAAAGACAAAAGGGCCCAAGTATCAAAGTAGCTTCATTACACAGATACCTCGGTGTCTAGGGGGTTGGAAGGCAGTGTCTTTTTTGCACTTTTTGTGGCGATACATAACTCTTCATGCTGGAATACGTGACCTTATTCAATAGCTGTTCTATATTAACTTTCCTCAGTGTACAACTCTAAAGGTAAGGCCTTGCTTATTGGTTATAAACAGGATAATTTTATCAACTGTTGGAGATACCTCCTCTTATCAAATAACTGAATGCTGATTTGGCAGTGCAGTGTAGGCTAGTTGTGGTTTACACTTATTAAAGCATAATTACAGCTCAGGCAAATTATAATTTAAATGCTATGAGCATATTACTGGGTCTGTCATACAGCAAAATGAAAAGTTTTGATCACCAGGCCCTAGAGAATATCTAAACTTACATTAGAAAAATTCATGTGATCTGTATTTTTCAACTTTTGCTCTGTAATCTACAACTGCTCCAGATCTATTTGGAGAATAAAGTTCAATTCACTAAAGTACTCAATAACCACTGACGTTGACTTCAGTGAACTGAATCAGATCCGAGGAGAGAAATCCAGCTCTTTCTGAAGTCGGTAAGAATTAGTGTGATACTGGGATCTGGCCTAGGTCTTTACGAGGTCATTTCCAAGTCTTTCCTAGAAATTAGGTAAGGGGGCTTTGTGATACTCCCCAGGCACAGAAAAGGGACAGAATCTGCTTTCAGGGAAAGTTGCAAGGATGTATGAGTCACTCCTGAAGTATCAGGAAATGATGCGAGGTGGGGCTGTGACATGCACTGTGATCAGCAGATCAGACCGATGAGTGGAGAGAGCATTATCAGGGCCATTGGAGTATTTGGCAATCTAGCTCTGAGATTCTTCAGAGGCTGCAAACCTGATCAGTTTTGGGTGCACCCTTCTGAAGATAACCAAAGTCTTGTCCCTAGAAAATAAGCCATGTACTATACCAAATTGCAAAACAGTCTTACTAGTGTTTTCCCAATAAAATAATGACTTTTGAAAATTCATGATGACTTTTAACTGGTTAAGGCTTACAAAGTTAGAAAAAACCAGAGACAGTCTTATGCTCAAAAGTGCCAACAGGTTTTTTGGACAGTAGACATTGCCATATACATTATCTGTATTATAGACTTGTTCAGGAACTTTTTTTAGGACAGCTTTAGAATGTTTGTGTTCAACTGTTTTTGCAGACTGCACCATCTGCATAGAGTGAAACCTTGAAAGGACTGTAGGAAGGGGACAATATTCAGAAATTATACACAGTATCTTGTCCATGATGTGTTTCTGAAGATTCCATGCCTTCACAAATCGATACAAGCTGCTGCTCAAAGAAGTGTAATAAAACTGGTGCTTCTGCATATTTTATTTTTCCTGCAGGTTTGAAAGCCATCATATAACAGGTAAGTATTGTTATATTGATTTGAATAATGAGAACATTTGGAGTCATGAAATGTTTCGACCATATGGAGCTGGTCAAATATAGAGCCAATAAGAAAATAAATGAACAGTCATGTGTCTTTCTGGTAGACGAGTGTCTCACTACTTCTGAACACCATAAAAAAGCTAGTTTACACATTTTGTTTATTTTTGGCCTGTTTCTAGATCATGGCTTTTTTTTCTTTGAATAATAACATGGTTAGTAAACTTAACTACTTTTGTGTATTTTGCTGAAATTGTCATGCACACTGGAGATGGAAATTAGTTCAGAGGCAGTGGCAACACTCATAAAGCTGTCCTCAGCTTCAGAAGCCTACAGCCTGGTTCTCGATCAGGCTGGAGACCTCTGAAAGTAAGAGTATCTACTAAGAGGTAAAGCGCTGTTGGTTCACGGGTTCATAAAACTAGACAGGGTGTAGCCACAGGAGAGAAATGCTCATGCAATTAGTGTGTGTTCTATTTGCGTCTTTGAAGATCATAGAAACCAACCTGTCTGATACGTTGAGGCATCCTCACCTCTCTGCCGTGGCTTAGTCTTAACTCCAGTGGGTGAGGTCAGTAACAGGCTTGTCATCCTTGTCTACCTACTGGAAAATACATCTCCATGGCTCTTATGCTGACAGCATTTTTTAGAACATCTACTGTCAACGTTCAAAGCTGCTTAAAATGCGCAGCATTAGATGTAAAAACCTTAATAACTCTTCATCCAGACTACTTTGTAGCAGAGAGGCAAGCCTATTAATTTCATACTGTGCCCAATCCCTCCGAACACTCACTGGTTTAGCAGGGTTTGGAAAGGGCTCAGACGAAAACACGGGATTGCAAGTTGTACTAAGAGAAGCTCCATTTAAACTAAAAATTTTTTCCATTCTGGCCTCTAAGATACCTTTTTTTTTTGCCCTTTTAGCCATTCTCTGTGAAAGAAGATACAGATGGAACTTTGTCAAAACACTTGTTAAAAAGTGTTTGAGGGAGTCCCAAATAGTTTTTAACGTGTTTTATCGCATGACAACATCTCTGCGCTGTAGGCAGAACCCAAGCAGCTGGTTATACAGACAGATAGTTGTCCCGTCTCTCAGTATGGTGTTATCAGAAGGCATGTCACGTACTTTTTTCACAACCTGAAGGTGTCTGCCGTTAAATTTGCTTGTGTCGGACTTGTCTGTATGTACAGGTTGCTACAAGGCTAGCTAGGGTGTGGATTTACAGTATGTCAGGGTAACCCACAATAACAACCTGTGGACACAGCTGTACCCAGCAGTAAGCAGAAGACATTTATTCCTCAACGAAAACAGGGTCACAGCATGCACGCAGGCAGTTTCCATGGTACAGCTAACATGCTGGAAATCCCCACCCACTCTTGCCTCACTCTACTTGCGTGTGTAGTCATAACCCAAGCAAAGGTGAATAAATACACCCATGAGCTGGGCAGAAAAATCTCATCCCACAAACACCATTTAGTGTAACACAATGGACAGCAGAAAGTGGGGTTAAGGGAGCCAGGTGTTCCATAGCTCACAGAATGCTTCCCCTCTCTCCTCGCTGAAATAAATTGCTTTTGTGTTGTGACTACTTTCCTAGTTCATGAGTTTCCCGTATTTTTTCAGTTAGCAATAGCTGTTACCAGAGTTCATCTGTTTCTCTTTGCACTTTAATTTACAGCCCTTCTACTAGTGATTTTATTGGTTCAACCTCTGAGTGAGAGAACTTTTACAGCTTGTGATTACTGATCTCAGAGAAAAAAAGAAAGCTTTTTGACCTGTTGGAGTAATTATAGAGCCCATTGATTCTTGGGAGGGGCGTTCAATGTTTAACAAACTGTGGCAACTCTTAGTTTAACCATGTGGAGCCTGGACCATTGGATGGGAGTGGAAAAAAAAGAAAAATCCAGACTTTCCAGCTCACATTTTAACTTGCCTGTGTTTAGTCTCCAATGGGCTGTCCTTGTTCTGCCTTGCCACTCCTGAACTCGATGCTGTTCCTTTCTTAGCAGTATGAGGGGACTGGAGCCAAACTATTTGCATATGAAAATAATTTTCCCTTACTTCAGAAATTATAGCTACATTACTCTTGATTAATCCTTTCATGGGGTGAGACTTCTGAATGCTGTGCCATGAAAATAAGGCTCTTGACAACAGAGAAATTGTCCTGTCTTAATTACTACTATTGTTTCATGTTATAGGGGCTGTGGTCAAGGACAAAGATTCAGTTGTGTTCAACAGCGTAAAAACAGAGAATAAATAGATACCCTGTGTTTGAAAGAGTCTATTATCTGAATTATGTGACCAGTAAACTAAGAGGTAAATCTCAACTTTGGAATTGGAAAACAGGATGAGAAAGGTTTGATGCAATTTACGGATTTTGCCCAGTTAAAGAATCATGTCAGCTAGCTAAGAGTTTGAAGGCTGTCACCTATTCTTCATCCACTCAAATGGCTATTGTTTTAAAAAATACTGAACTCACCTTCAGGAAAAAATTTAGGACAATATTTTGAAAGCAGCAAAGTTTTTCTACTTCTGATCTTCCTAGATAAAAAGATAGATGTATTTCCTGCATAGTAAGTTGCTTAGATCTTTCACAGTTTTGTGTACTAATGTGTGCATATATATTACATCAGTGACACTATGCATTTGTGTTATTCACTAGGTGTGAATGGAATATTTTCAGCTAATGTGATTTTATAAAAATGTTTTTTTAAGTAAAATTCTTGAAGTTTTATTGGTTCAGCTACATTTTCATCAAGCAGATTTTTTGCAGTCTAGGGTTTGCTAGTTGTTTCTGTGAGGAAAGAGTAGAAAAATACAAGCTGAAGAGTTCGCATTTTTTAATGTGAATATAGACAATCCAGTCACTCTGCGCATGCGCAATACACCGGCAGCGCCCAGGGCACGGCCGACACACACCTGCGCCTTGCTCCTGCACCTGTGTCTCGGGAAGCCTGGTGCTCTTGGCAGCTGGAACAAATGACTCCAGGGTCATGGTGGTATAAAGGAGTCCTGTTTGTTAGCGCTCTTTGCACAATACGGCGTGAAGAAACAGCGTGGGCACAACTGGGTAAAAAATAACCATGGTTATTAAATACTCACCAACACAAAATACAATCTCCAGTGGCTTTAAAAAGTTAGAATATGGTGGATGATGTCAGAAGTTTAAAAAAAAACACTTAAAGGGGTGCTGTACAGTTAATCTCCTTTCCCTTTAGCATAAAATATGCATTCAGAGTTTTGAGTTACTGATGTTGAGAAATACATCATTCATCACTTGCCATTTTGTCACATGATGGTGAAGACCTAATGTAGTCTATCGCGTCTATTTATTTTGACAAAAGTAATTGGAACTCTTCAGATAAGACTACTTTGTTTCACTTACAACCAGCACAGCAGTGCCAATGCTTAAAAATAAATCTTAAAGGCTTCCACTCTCTGCTTTGAATTAGTTGAGTTCATACAGGATGTATCGGTCTATTTACAGTGGAAATGAACAGCAAGTTCAAACTTATGTCCCCAGTACTTTATGGAGATTTGCTGCTGCAGAGCACATGGCTGTTTTGAAGTATGCAGAAGCAGCAAGTTTAAGCATGCACTGTGTTTGCTGGCAGCCTTGACATTCTTTTACCATTTGCTGTGTTAGTCTAGTCAGTACCCTTCTTGTTCACTACATAATTTCCAAGTGATTTTTTTCTTCTAGGTCCTGAATTTCTCAGTACCTGAGAATAACTACAGCTGTTCTTAGACTTAGAAAACTCTGCTGTATGCTTAGAAGCTCTTTTGAAGTGAACAAAGCTGAAAACAATTTTCCTGTCCATCCATCAATGACATACACTTAAGTGGCACTGGACCATTTGTAGTTCTAATCATACATTTGTCACAAGCAAGGATTTAGCTGTAAGGCACCCTTCCAGTATCCTTACTTACTACCTCAAGTAGCAAACAGGTAAGGCATATTCAGTCTGTTATGCTTAGTCCTAGCCCAGGCACCATGATGCCATAATGATTTGTTTCACACAACTCATCTAAATCCTTACTTTCTCTTCCCACGTAAAAAACAGGTTTCTGGTGATAGATGTGGCTTCAGGTGGTTTATCTGTTCCTTTTTAATTTACTGAAACTTGTGTGACTTGCTATACCCTTTATTCTGAGTTAACCACACGTCCAAAGTTGGCTTTTTAGATGAATGCTTCAGTTTCGTTATAGTCTTTAGGAACTGAGCTCTCAGCCTGCATGCATTTCATCTAGAACATATTTGATCGAGAGGCTGGGTTCTCCCCGAAAAGGTCAGGAGTCATCTCTACAGGGAAGAGAGACTTTTTTCATCCTGTATTTCACACTCTGCAGTAAGTAGGGAAAGTCTATACTTGAGAAATAAGTATTTTATTCTGAACAATGATCTCTATTTAAAAGAATCAATGCTGCTTCTTCATGACTTTGAAAAGAAATACCAGGTGTTCTTACTATGGTACTTTATCTTTCACTGGAAAGTTCACTGGGAAGGATATCAGAGGCCAAAGGCATTTGTTTTCCTACCTCACAAATATTAAAAAAAAAAAAAGTACATATATCCTAAATATAATTTATTAAAATACCAGCCCTGTGTTTTTCTTCAGTGATGCTTCTTAATCTATCTGTAAACAACTCAGTCACTAAAATTTTTGTTTTCATTTAGAGGAAGCAAACTGCTCTGCACCTGCCTTTTTGGACCTAGCTACTGGGTACCTATGTAGCTATATATCTCACATAATTAAGTTCCAGTGCATTTATGGAAATCTTTTTTTTTTTCAAAACTAAGAATTTTAAGAATCCCAGGTCTTTCAAACCCAAGTCTTATTCATTTTTTTTATATATATATATATATATAAAAATCAGTTCAAACTGTGATAACATATAAAGATGAAGAGTAGCTACACTGATTTAATGTCCACCTATAGGAAGGATTAGGAATTAAGTACAACACGAAATCCAGTGTATTATACTATCCAAATGCTGCATTGTCTCAGTTTAAATTGCTGGTGGTGAAACAGTGCCCCCTGATGTCCAAGAAGTTACTTGGAAATCAGAATGCTACATTCTTCCGGATATTCTTGGAAACAACCTTCTAAAAACTGTAGTTAATAATAAGCAACTTTGAGAACCGGTTAAGTCCACTATATCATGCAGAGGATTTAGAGTCAGGTACAGTTCTGTTTCCTTATTGTAACTGTGTTCAGGCATCAACCTTTCCACGTTGATGTTTTTCCATGATGTTTCCAAGTTGAATCCTTGAGCCACCCCCATCTCAACAATCCTACCTCAGGCTGCAGAGTCCTGCAAGGAAGTAAAGGTGAAGTTGCAGACTTTCTCACAGCCTTTTCTCACCACTTCAGTTTCCTCAGAGTCTGAGCTGAGGTTATGCAGCTGGTCTGTATCAGAGCAGAGCCCTGGGTCCTGGGAGGTAGGGGACAGTACAGCAGGGACTAGAGAGTCACAATACCTGTTGAATAACTTGATTGTAAGAGATTTTTGAGACTGAAAAGAAAAAAAAAGTATTTTAATATTTTGTTGCAGAACCACCAGCTCAAAAAAATATTTTAGAAAGGGGAGAGTTACAGGAAAAAAAAACAACCCTGGAAAGCACTCTGTAGATAAAGATCTACATTGTAAGCCACTTTTTATTGATAAGCCAAGGAATACAAATGTGAAGGTGTAAAGAAGAAAGCATGCTCTTCACAATTATCAATGTAGTTTTATATTTTGCAGTAGGGCAAAAAAAATGACAGAAGCTTGCTTCCTAGTCTGAATGGTTTAGATGATTATGTGGAAGTTTCTGTAACTTATCCTTTCTTTGTTTTCCACAGTTATCAAATGAATGGTAATGAACTGAAGAGTACTTTGAGCTCCTTAGCTGAAAAGTATTATGCAAAAATAAAGAACAATTTAGTGCAGGGTAACTCAACCTGAACACATGTATGTGAAGAGAGAACCTTAAAGAAACAGACTTTTGCCCAACTGATGTATTTGGTATTATCTCCACCACGCCACCAAGTTTCCTGATTTCAGCCTATTCCATACAGAGATGTTGTTAATTTGTACATTTATAGCTTGATATGTTTTTTCTTTCTCTAGAAGAGTACATGATCAGAAACTTGATACGATCTTTCCCTGAATATGCTCACTAACTCAGAGCACCTAAATAAAGATACCTACAAATTATGAATAAAAGATGAGGAAGGAGTGAAAAGGCCTCTCTTCTCATTACCATAACAAATAAGACTGGTTACACTTTAATTGGCTTGTACAGGGGGAAGCAGTAAAATCGGATGTATTTCTTGCCATCTTCCTAGAGTAAATCTTTTAGCTCTGTAACAAAAGACAACGGTAAGGTTTCATGCTGAATCTCACTACCGAAGGGAGTTTTTTCATTCTTGTTACTACATTTCAAGAGACTGCCTTAGACTAATTGCATACTACCACATGCATGAAAGGCTTCTGTGGAAGAGTAACAGCAGGGTGTATATCGCACCTGTATTTTTAATGACATTTAAGGTTAGCTATGCCTCCCCCCCCACCCCAGGGAGATGTTTTAAGGGAGCTTTTACAACGTTGTTGGGCAGCTGAGAGATTAAACTCGAAACGCGCCGGGAGCAGCCGAGGGGAAAGAGCGGCGACCACCACAGCGGCAGCCGCCTCCCCTTCCCCCCCGCTCTCCCCTCACGCCCGGCCGGCGGCGGCAGCGGACCCGCTCGCACCAAAGGCTCCCTCGGGACGCGAGGGTGAAGCGGCACCGGGGAAAGAAGAGACGTGTCCCGCTGTCGGCTACACCCGGAGGGACCGGCCACGCCGGTTTCGGGGCTCACCGCGTCTTGCGTGGGAAAGCGATGACATGAGACACCCCCGGGGCCCCGCGGCCCGGCCCTCTGCGGGCACCCGCCGGGTGCCTGACGAGGGTCGCGTCATCGCACGGAGTTACGACATTAGCTTAGAGCTGTCTCGACCCACGAAGTCAGCGTGCCACGCTCCGCGCACCTCAGGACGCTCCTCGTCGGTTCTTCCCGCTGACCGTGAAGGGCGTCCTACGGCGGCAGGGTTACACCTGCCCGCCAGCCTAGCAACAGCCGTGCCCTTCTCTGATTGGCTTGCGGGCCCTGGGCGGGCTCCGCGGGAGCCGCGCTGCCCGGGGAGGTAAGCGTGCCCCGCCGTCCGATTGGCCGAGGCGGCTGCTTCGCGCGCTCTCATTGGCCGCGAGAGGCGCCATCTCGAGCTGCGCGGCGGGAGGGCTATGGCGCGGGTGGAAGGCTGCTGAGGGGAGCGGGGGTTGGGCCGGGGGCGAGGGGCCGTCCCGGGCCGCCGGGGGTCCAAGCTTACCTGCTGGGCACCAAAACAGCGTCATCACGGCCACATATGAGGAGCTTTTTTGTTGTTTAAGAGCTGGAGAGCCAGGTAGGCTGCCGTGAGTCTGCCTCAGGCAGCCCTACGCTCCGTCGAGGGACCTGCTGAAGAAGTAAATGCATTTGCTCCCGTTTAAAAATACCTTTTCTCGCACTCCACTTGATTTTTACGGATACAAACACTTCAGGTTTGTTTCCTTGGTTATGCCTTCTGGGTATGTCCTACTTGAGGGATACGTTTTATTCCCAATGGCTATAACCAGGTGTTATAAAAATTAAGAGCTTGAGACCTTGATTTTAATGTTACATGGCTTAAATATGGTTCTGTTGCATTAATTCTACTAATGCTCTTTTAAAATATGCAATCACAAATTGGAGAGGAGAAATGGAGATTTTCTGGTAGATCTAAGTAAGGGTGTAGGGCTACGAGAATCTGACAAACAGCAACTTTTTCTGGAAAGGATTTTTTCATTTTTCAAAATCTTAAATGGAAAAAGAAAGATTGAAGGCTCCTTCCATTGAAAGAGCTTTATCAAATTAGGACTAAATTAAAGAAAGCTACATAGTTGGCTTAGGGCATCAGACTTAGCTAATTAGTACTGATACAATTAATTTTTGTATCGCCTGACGTACAAGCTCTACTGAAATGCTTCATTTGAACAAAAGATATATAGAGAACTACTGCTCAAACTGACTATTTTTGTAGTTAATTTCTTCTTCTTTTTTAACAGGAACCTTTACTTACCAAAATGAGACACAATCTGGTGTGTCAGACACCTCCTACTGTCACGGTTCATGTAAAATCAAGTGCATCCAGATCACATCAGCAAAAAAGCCTTATTAGACTAAAGCGGCCTACTTTTAAAGACCATGAAGAAAATTGTGAAAAAAAGGTTCCTAGTCATAAATACAAATGTCCAAAGGGACCATGTCTAGTTATTCAGCGTCAGGAAATGACAGCTTTCTTTAAATTATTTGGTAGGTTAATAATGACAGATATCAATGTATTGACTGAACAGTAGAAAACTATTGAGCAAGTATGTTTTCTAAACTCAATAATTTTGGGAGTGCTTTTTATATGGATACTAATGGCCATGTCTTTGTCTAAATGTATTTTGTTGTTACATTTTAGTGTATGAATATTTAATGCTTAAGGTAAAAATACAAGAAGGGCTACCAAACTGATGAAAAGTATCTTTTTAAATTACAAATGAAACCAACGTGGTATGATACTTTCTTTTATGATTATTTCTCTTTCCTTTCTATTTTCTCTGGTATTTCAACAAATGCATGTAAACCAATGTACATCTTGTTTCACACAAGGCTTAAAAAAGGCTGGACTCCCACTCTTATGTACATGTTATTTATTGTGGGAATAAACATTTAGGGGGAGAAGTGGAATGGAAAGAAAATCTGAGGAGTTGTAGCATCTCTTTTGCATTTGCCTCTTTCATGTAAAGTTTTGTATTTATTTAATTTAGTGAAGAGATTAACTAATAGTGGAAGATTACACTTGGTTTTCACTTGAACCTCGAATACAGAAGTGAATCAGAGAGAGTCTGCAGTAATCGTATTATAGTGCATGTTCACAGACAGTGATGCACTGACCACAAATAATCAAGCAAGTATTGCCTTATAAAGGCTGTCAGGTAATCAAGGCGCAGAGATCTCAACAGTCTATAGTTCATCAGAAATAAAGGTATGCTGTTAGATGGAGCCACTTACTGCGGGAAGAAATTACATAAATAGAAAAAATACTGGTGATTTTTCACCTTCACTTGCTATTACTGAGAATGAATGAGATGCAGTCACTAAATTTTCCACCTCGCCTTTCTGGTAGTTTGTCTTCTTTTGCTGCTTAAGTTTTTTCATACCTAATCTCTTTCTCCCCTCAGTTTCTCTGTTCTCTACTGGTGGGTCTAGCTTCTTCCTTTTATTTCGTTTAATAAAAGGACCTTCTGTTATTTATTTACAAATACTTTCTAACAAAAACAATTTTGGTGTTTGAAATGCTGCAACTTTCTTTTGTTGCAGATGATGATCTAATCCAAGACTTCCTTTGGATGGACTGTTGCTGTAGAATTGCGGACAAGGTAAGCATATTTCCTTCTTAGTTAATAGAACCTATATTGAGTCAAAAATCTGCCCTTAATCACTTGATACTGTAATGCAAATACAGACCATAATTTTTTTCTAATGTGCTCATATGGAAGCATCAAGAAACTCAATTTATGCTTTCCTCATTGTCCTAGTTTCAGCTGGGATAGAGTTGATTGTGTTCCTAGTAGCTGGTATAGTGGAATGTTTTTGATTCAGTATGAGAAGAATGTTGATAACACACTGATGTTTTCAGTTGTTGCTAAGTAGTGTTTAGTCTAAAGTCAAGGATTTTTCAGCTTCTCATGCTCAGCCAGCGAGAAGACTGGAGGGGCACAAGAAGTTGGGAGGGGACACAGCTAGGGCACCTGACCCAAACTGGCCAAAGGGGTATTCCATACCATGTGACATCATGCCCAGTATATAAACTGGGGGGAGTAGGGGTGGGGGGAATCGCCACTCGGGGATTAACTGGGCATCGATTGGCGGGTGGAGAGCAATTGCATTGTGCATAATTTGTATATTCCAATTCTTTTATTATTACTGCTGTCATTTTATTAGTGTTATCATTATCATTATTAGTTTCTTCTTTTCTGCTCTATTAAACCATTATCTCAACCCATGAGTTTTACTTCTTTTCCCAATTTTCTCCCCCATCCCACTGGGGGGGGGGGGAGGGAGTGAGCAGCTGCGTGGTGCTTATTTGCTGGCTGGGGTTAAATCACAACACTCATTGATAAAAATGATCAAAATATCTTGGTGTAAGATAAATGTGCAAAGCATTTTAGGAAATTATATACTGAAATAATATATTGATACTGCATTTTACATTTCAACAGTATCTCTTGGCAATGACTTTCGTTTATTTCAAGAGGGCTAACTTCACAGTAAATGAGCATACCAGAATCAATTTCTTTGTCGCTCTGTAAGTACTTTTAAATTATCTGGTTTTATTAGCATAAACTTTGCATTGTTTATGCCACTGATAATTATGATACATGATGCGACTTCTTTAATGAGTGTGTAGTTGTTTGGGTTCTATATGAAATACAGAAACATAATGTACAGACTATATATAAACAGTGCAAATCCAACATTCTTTCTGTGATGACCACCAGTGTGGAACAAGCTGGAGCAGCAGCGAGGGGATGTTTGCATTGGTGTAGTGATATACAGCATAGCATTCTGCCTACCAAACTGAATCTGTGAACTTTTTTAAGCATTACAAGTAATGCATGCAGGACAATACATGGCAACATATACATGGCTCTCACTTCCTGTTACAAGACCCTATTTTATTATATCTTTGCCAGCCTTTAAGTCATTTGTACCAAAATGTTTCCTCACGATAGGCACCTCGGGAGTAACTTTTAATTAAAGTTTCTCTCAACGTGATTTAAGTCAACTGTAAAAATGTTGCTAGAGCATTTTTGAGAACTTTTTTGAACAGTTCTAAAATTTCTATACTTTGAAACAGGTGCAATCAGTAATCTGTCTTTACCAAGCCTCTCCATATTTGGCTATACATACAGAGTGATTTAGCATTTTCTTTCGTAGTGTTATATTGCTCGGGTCATCTTTTTCCATAATAGTACTTCTCAGGTACTCTGATTTGCACACTCAGGCGGGGAGAAAGATGGCTGTTTCTTCTGCTGTAAATGGTATTCTGGGTAGTATCCATAGAGCATGGAGGAGAAGGCCATCTGTCCCCATACCGAAGGGAGAAAAGCCAGGCCAGAAGAGTGACAGGATTAGAAAGGGACAAAGGGTCTGGCGAGACTGGGACCAGCAGGAATATTGAGGTTAGGAACAAGTGAGAAAATTCAGGAGGAGACTAGAAGTTGTAATTTTTTCAGGTATGATTTACAGCAGTTTAGTATCAGGTAGATCCAGAGGAAGTAAATATTTTGCTGTTGTCTGAGAAAACAACCAGAACCAGAAGTAGCACATAGTGAAGGAAGGCAGAAATATGGACATGAAGACAATAATTTAAGGTTTTCATTTATATATGAAAGTAGACCTGTATTTAGTTGTTTGCTGCTAATTTAATGTGAGCAACATAATTTTCCAAGAACAGTTAAAATCCTCGTAAAGTTTAACATTTCGTAAGATAGTTTTAAGTATTATTTAGAGAATCAGTCAGAAACTGTTTATTTTAGTGCTAGGATATCTTGCCAGTTTGGATAAAGCTGTCAGGATATGTTAGTTCTTGCATATCTACTAATTTAGGAGCCTCTAGGGTAAAGCAATTTTTATAATAGCTTAAGTTAAGATTTTATTTACCCAAAGGATACATATGGAACTTTCTGATTAAGAAAATACTGTACTCCAGAGAGAAGGCTGTATTTTGTTAGCCGTTTTTCTCACAATACTAGGAGAAAGAACTACTTCAATATTATGTCTTTTATTGTTAGAAATCATACTAATATAGTGATTTAAGATTGAACAACATTTACAGACACAAACATATATATATATTTGAAGGTATCTGGCAAATACAGTTGAAGAAGATGATGAAGAATCAAAGTATGACATTTTCCCATGGGCCTTGGGAAAAGCCTGGAGAAAGCTCTTCCCTGATTTCTTAAAGTTAAGAGATCAACTATGGAGTAGAATTGACTACAGGGCTATTGTAAGCAGACGCTGCTGTGAAGAGGTAGGGAGGGTTTTAATATTGTAGATGCTGAAACTACAATAATTAATACCAGCTAACAATCTAGCTCTATACAAATAATTTCTTCTCTAAAGTGTGTAGACAAGCCACAGGAAAGAAAAGGTGCAACTAAAATGTAATGGTCCATTTATCCTCCATGAAAATTTTTTTCTTCTGCATTTAAAATACATTCTCTGAAACTGTGCTTTTAAGGTAAACTAGAATAATTTACATTGCATTAGTGTTAAAAGTGAAGTTTTTATTGACTAGAATCTTTCTGCTTTATGCAAGTATTTTTACTTAAAATTTACCATCAGTTGTTTCACTTCATTCACTTTAGAAATAATTTTGTATGTGTGCATTTGCTCTACAAATTATAAGTTTGTACACAAGTAGAACTTTCAAATAAAGATCCCAGCACCTCAGGTGAAGTTTTAATCCCCTCAAAATTAATAATACAACTTCAGTTGACTTTTTAAGGTAAAGGTTTTTCACTGCATTTAAAAAAAAAAAAAACTCAGGACACACTTTTAACATTCTCTACTATTAATGCAGTGTTACAACCTACATTTTACAAACATACTAGGAGGGAAAAAAGACATTCCTCACTTTTCATGGTGAATGTATCTGTCTGGAAAAGCCCTGTCATGTTCTAAGAACATAATGTTTACTACAGCTGGTGGAAAAGAAAATCTCACTTACTCTAGAATTCAATCTCTGGGGATGGGATTGGGTGCTTATGGGAAAAGTACAAGGAACAAGGCAAGTGCAGAATGCTTTTCCTGGCACACCCTCCCAGCTTTCAACAGTCATCAGTTCAGCGACATTGTGAACCAGAAGATCCATCTAGTTGGTGTTTAGCAGTTAGTAAAAGACACCATTTTCAGTCCAACATACAAAGCATAAGCTGGTATTTGTGATGGTTCACATGAATATACAAGGCTGTAAATTGTTGTGTTTCCATATCTGATTCATAACTGGTTCACTTACTTGTGCCTAAGGTAGCAAACTTTCTAGTGAGACAGAAGTAGATAGATAATAGATGATACACATTTCAGCTACATAGTATTAATTCTCTGCCATACATGAATTGGATCCCTTGTTTTCAGCTCTATGCTTTCCTGTTATTTTTACTGTTTCTGATGTAATGGCTGTTCCAATAGGTGATGGCTATTGCTCCAACGCATTACGTATGGCAGCGAGAACGTTCTATACACCACAGCGGAGCTGTGAGAAACTACGATGATCAAGTACAGCTGCCCCGTGGACCTAGTGCTACTCCTACAGACTGCCTGCTTTGTGGTAAGAAGGGAAGATTTGTACGACTAGGATTATCATCATCTTCCTCCTCATCTACTGGCACTTTGGAGATGACAGAATTACATTCATCCCAGAATTTGAAGGACAACTTTCCAGATGAGAAAATGCTCGTTGACTCTCCTTTTTCTTATGCCCAAGGTATGGTTTAATATTGCAATTAATTTTCAGTTAGTTTAGGCAACTGAGGCCATATTTGCCCTTCAGACTACTGTAGGGACTACTGTGTCCTTCTTGGTATGACAAGACAGGATCTCTCTGTGTGAGCACACAGGCCTATTACAAATGCAGTTACCTTGGCAGAACTGTGCTTTTACTGCCATAGTTTCACTTGCATTTTCACATCTTGTCTCTTGACTTCCTGCAAGTACCAACTGCTTTATATTCTGAGTCTCTTCAAATTACCTTCACCTATTACGGTAGATTTTGGGTTGCGTTCCAGTTTATTTAGGCATTTAGTACTATTCTTGCATTATAAATGAAAGTGAGAATCCTATTTTGAATCCAATAGGATTGGCTAGAGGAAACAGTAAAAATATTGGTGTGTTCACATGAGTTAAAAGAGTGTGTGTTATGCGAGTTGAAGTGCTCTTGTTGAGAGCACTGTTTTTAGAAAGGGCAGGCTGCTCAGTTGCTGTCATCAGTTTGGACATACGTTAAATCACAATTCACATTTTCCTTTAAGTGTATCTCAATTGTTGATAGAGTTTATACAAGATTTCAAGATTGGAGTAGGCATAGAAAACCATAAAAGAATTTATTGTGAAAATTGTTTTATGTAATTGAATCTTTAGACATTAATCTATTCAAAATAGCATCCTGAGCCTTTGTATGAGAAGCCTCCATTACACACAGCAGTTATGGGGCAAACGCTCGTTTAATTTACTTT
The DNA here is from genome assembly GCF_000737465.1 of Haliaeetus leucocephalus. Lineage (NCBI taxonomy): Eukaryota > Metazoa > Chordata > Aves > Accipitriformes > Accipitridae > Haliaeetus > Haliaeetus leucocephalus. The sequence goes on along the minus strand of NW_010973013.1, from coordinate 3,306,658 downwards.
TACGAGTGGAACATGCTTGAGATGTAAACTTTCTGGTGGAGCTGTATAAGGCCTCAGTTCTGCAAAGATACTTTCACGTGCTTAACCACTGTAGAGTTCTTAGCATACTTATTTAATACAGGTTTACAGTTATTTATAGCTTTATTTTTTTATTTGCATTATGTTCTCATATCCAAATTTTCACTATTATAGTAGGATTGTGTTACTGCTTTTGACAGCTTCAGTACAACTGTGATTCTCAAGGGATTCCTCAACCTTGAAAAACATGGCATTTGAATCTTCCTTGAGATACAGAACAAGTCAGGTGGCTGCAACATGTCATTTAATAAATTTAATGTGTTAAACATCACTACGTGCTTATGTGGAGACTTACGTTAGACCCTAAAAGACTGAATTTTAGATCTATTTTTACTTGAGAGATCTCGCTTTTCATATTTGACAAAAGGTCAGAAAAAATTGTGTTTATTTTGACCATTTGAGAATGCTTTATATGAAGTTCACAAATAACCAGGCAACCTTCAGCATGGGTGTGGGAACTGAACCAAAGCTATACTTGTCAACAACTGCTCTTTTTCTTGAAGCAAGCACAGCTTTATCAAGAGAACAAATTCAGTGAATTTCAGTTTCTCTTACAGTTCTGCTATATGAACATTGCTCTTAAAGAAACTGAAAGCCACCATTTGGTAGTCAGTGAAGTCAGAAGCTGCTTCACTTGCATTTCAAAGGGCAGACTCTGATCCATTATTTTCTTACTAGTTTTTTTTCCTCCTGATTTCTGGTAGACTGTCAGAGCCTGTCCAGCAAAAGGAGACCAGGTAGCACCTTGAACCAAGACAAATCCATGGATTGGTTTATGAAGAATGAAATACACCCAATGAGATAGAAAGAGATATTGTCCTTTGCGGAACAATGTGTTGCATCATGCCACCATACCTGATGATTCTGTTAAAACTTTTCCCTTTAAATAGTAGGCGGGATTTCAAACTTTATAGGAAGTAGAAATCAAAGCACTCATTACTTAAAAGTTACACAACTTGCAAAATGTAGCAGCTACTTTGCAACATTTTATTTTATTCCGATACAATACTCAAGTTAGCAACTAACATCTCGGCAGCATCAAGAAAGCAGGGGTCGAAACTTTCTCAGCTTGGTAAGGAATGCTAATTAAAAAACAAAACAAGTTACTACTTCAGTATTTCAATATACAAGGATTATTTTATTATTATAAGTTTTATGATTTCATGATATAGTAACGTGTCAAATACTAGTACAAAAAAAAAATTATTTTTGAAAACAAAATGCCACTAACCATTTAAGATAAAAAAACATTTTCCCAGTGTCTCACCTGAATGACCATCCTGCGAATAAGATGGTCTAGCAACGTAAGGCATGGAGCAGTTTGTTTCAGCATCATCAGAAAGGGATTCTGTGAGAAGTAAATTTTTTTAATTCTTTCTAACAAGTTTAAAACATACACACAGACTAGAGTTGCCAATGCGCATGGATTTTTTTCCCCTGATGTTATTTTCATTTTCTTTTTGCTTCTGTTAAAGTGCTTTTTTGTCACCTATCAGTACATTCAGACCTCTTTGCTCTACTATGGATTTTGCAAATCTGTACTAGTATGAGGCATCTTTTTTGGATTTGCCAGAACAGCATGATTACAAAACAGAGCACGCTGGTACTGTCTCTTCTATGGAATGCTTAAGACCATCAGGGTCCTCTAAAGCAGCTACAGGACGAGTATAGAGGACTGAATTTTATTAAAAAATAAAAATTTAAAAACAGTAGTAGAAGGGCAGTCATTCTTTATTTGCAGATTGCAATTTATTTTCTATTGAGATTTTTAATAAGATATTTAAACTTAAATAACGATTCATATATCCTTTTTCAGACCTGAAAAGGTCTGGGCTGTCCAAAAGCTTGTCTATTCTTTACAACAATCTCAGCTGACCTAAGAAAAAAATATTGCCTGTTCCTACAAGCTTTGCCTTCATTATATCCTTGGATTATCAAATTGCAATAACAGGCTATTTCATCAGCAATTATGTTCTTACCATTGTATTCACTTTCTTTAAGAACTGCTTGATCCTGAATGTGGATTTCTTCGTACTCCTTTTGAGGTGGTTCTTCAATATTTTCTTGAGTTTCCACCATTTGGCTTGATTTACAATTCTTGATTTTAGCAGGGAGTACCAACCAATTTCTATATGTTACCTCAATGATCCTTTCACACAAAAAAGGGAGCTTGCAGGTCCGTATTGTGTCTAAAAGGTCAATAACCTGCGTGATGCTTTTGAAGAAATGCAAAGGATAAAGTAGTATTTTGAAAACTCAAATCATACACCGTTAGTCTCAATTCTACTGGCTTTGTCACATTCTTTACCTTTGAGGTTACACAAGTCCTTCAATTTTAGGGTAAGGGAGCTAGCAACCCGACTACGGAATTGGAAAACAGTACAGTTATTTTGAGGATGTCATTAAGCGAAGACTTCCACTGATCATAACGAGAACATTCCCAAAGTAAAGGCCAAAGGATCTGACCAAGTGTAATTTATACTGAGTGCAACTCCCTAAAAAAAATTACACAGGGTGACAAAAAAAATAATTTCGTTAAACATTTCATTAATGCTGGATATATATTTTAAAAGATGTTTGGTTTTGTAACAATATTAGGTGATGCCTGAATAAATGTTAAGTGCCAGAAGTAAATACTTACTTTGCTAAATACACAGCGCACACACCACCCTGTTTCAGACTTGGGTGTACAACAGGCAGAGCAGACTGAGGGTTAAGCATATCCAGAACTATCTGCAAGAGACAGATACCTATGTTTTCCCAGTAAATATTAATATGTATCTATCAATTTTTTTCCACAACAACAATGCTTGAAAAAAACATCTTTACCTATGGAAAATGCATACAACAACAGTATGTAATCCCAAACCAATTTTATTACTGCCTCTCAAAGCCATAGAGAAACCGGAGGTCTACACATGTACAAAACAAAGTCCTTGCTACTTCCAAATAAATTTCTGTTAAAACAGCAAGTAACGTTTCACCAACACAGTAGTCCTGTGCTAACGTTAAACCTCCTACTAATTAAATTCCATAATGTTGACATTAATAAAAACTTTTAGAAGACTACATTTACTAACATCTTTGGATATCTAGTTTTCAAATGTAAAAAAAAAATTAAAAAAAATTTTCAAGTGCATCTTTATCATGAAAAGATCACACTACAGTCTCAATGTCTAACTTGCTGTTTGTTTCAAGATTTGGAAAACTTCTGTCATTGGTAATTTATCCATCTTCTGCTAGAAAACTATTCAAACTGTAAAACAATGTGATATGCAATACCTGATCCTTCCTGTGAACCGTTACATTTCAAGTTTTTAAAACGGTATTTTTATGCTATATATTTTATTTCTTTGCTCAAACTGTTTAACACAATTGTCATTTGTTTAAAGTGTTAATTTAAGTAGTTTGTCTGCTTCACATGGAAGAGTGGTTAACATCTAGCTGTTTTTGCCAGCATGCCTCTCTTTACAAAATCTAGATATAAAAAGTGGGACAGGAGAGCAAGCAGTAGCATTCCTTACTTTCACTTAGGCCTTGGTCACATTGTGCGTTCTATATAGCTGATAGCAAAGTGTTTACATATTCATATTTTCTATAAGCTTATATATTTTTCTTAAATTTAATGTTTGAAATATATGCCTTAGTCAGATACAAAAATATCCATTTCTCCAAAATACAAGACAGTAAGTTTGTCTTTGCTTATAAGACAGCAGTGATTAATTGTATTTCTGTACTACAGCCATATCGCTCTTTCATTTGGGAAACTGTTAACTGAAACCTTGAAAATACTTGTAATCTGACAAAAAAAAATCGCGATGTTTCTTTCATTGATTGATTGTTTTTTCTCATGTTAAACTAGACATGGGAATCCCATTGTGAGTGTGAGCACCAGAGGTTTTAATTTATGCAGAAAAGATCAGTGTCAAATGGGGGGATTCTCTGGACTTACTGCGTCAACTGTTACAGATTTCATATCTGCAGCAGCTGTTGAAATGTCTTTAAGAATGAAATCCACGTTATCTGGCCACTCTTCCATATGTCCTATTTCCCATGCAGCACGCCAGTGCCTGTAATTCTTCTTAGCTAAATTATGATGATCATCTCTGATTTCATAACTTATAACACGTCCTTTGGGCCCAACTGAAAACAAACAAAAGACACTAGATTTACTACTCTTCCCCCTGTAATAAAGAATTTAGAAAAAATAGTGCAGTAAACAACAGAAGTACACCTTTAAATCTCAACTTCACTTTAGGAAATAATCACATATGAAACAAGCAATTACAATTTGTTTTTTCTTTACATATAGAACAAACATATGCAGATAAAGTGCTGGGTTAGTTCTTTTTCAGACTGAAATCCATCAATCCACAGGCAAAATAAAGCATAGTTACAGTAGTATAAACTATTCTTAAGATGCCCTCCCAAAGTAACTCCTACAGCAAAAGAAAACTTGAGCATCTGTGGTCCTATCCATCTACAATTCTTCTGATACAGCTACCAGAGGTACCAGCTGAGAAAGCTCTAACATCAGTCACTACTCACAGGTGCTATAAAACTGACAGACAGTGACTGCTTCTGTTGTTGATAAGAATTGGAACTGCTGGTTTTAAATCTTTTTTGACAGTCCTCGTTTTTACAAAGGTTTGCTGTTTTCCACGCACAGTTCTTTCTCTGCCTGTCCCTTCATAGGATTGGGGAAAGGCTAAGAAACACCCCCCACACCTGCTCACTGATCTCAGCCCCACAGACAAGTTTCCAAGTGTACTCTTTGATTTACACAGGCTTGTGTTATTTTCCTGTTATGGTCTGTAACTGTAATATATTATTACTTGTTTTAAGTATCACTTTACTATCCTGAAATGTACCGTACGAGTCCAACCCATAATTCTTCATAAAGGAAGTGTTAGGAGGAAATCCAGGCACAGACAGCAGCATGTGCAGTGCTGTATTATTCTATCCTTGTACTACTCCAATTCCTCAAACCTATCCCACCACTAGCTTCTCTTTCTCCTTGCTACTTTTTAATGGATGAAGGCAGCTTTCAGCAATCAGCAGTTCAGCGAGTGAGGTTCTATGACTTTTTAAGCCATTTTAGGTCAGAGTCACCAGGCTCCTTCCCTCACCTCTGTGATCCCACTGTGAATCCATTCAGAAAACTGAGTAAAAGAGGGGATGGATTTCCCAGCAGTCTTCCCCTGATCTAGCTCACCCAGGATCAGACAGAAGCCAGAGCCAACATGTAAGGAGGGAGGGTCTCAGCAGTGTGGCCTTTGATCATCTTAAACAGTTGCAGAATTGCAGCACCAACTCCTTATCACTCAAGATTATCAGTTTGGAACTATTGGAAGAATAAAATTGTTCACACCGGGGTCAGTCTTACTCCTTCATCTGCTCACTCCAAAAACTTCCTACATTTTGAAACTGACTTCTGGAAAAATAAGGACAACTAGTTAAAATAGTGAGGCAAAACTCTTCATTATTGTGATGCTGCAATGTGTCAAGTTTGCATATATCATGTTTTCCCGTTCTCAAAGATCTTAAAGTCATGGCAAATGCCACATTCTTAACACAGTCCTAACTTTGTCCTGTTGCATGTCAGTAGCTTCTGGGAAAGATTAAAGGAATGGAAAATAAAACATGAAACGAGAGTAACACGAAGAGAGGAGATTAATGAAATCTGTTAAATCAGTGAGAATTGTGGACATTAAATACTTCCATGGACCTTGGTAACATGCTCACTAGATTTAAATTCCAGCATTTACCTATGTAGCAGCTCTTTTTCTTGTTGGGTGTCACTGTACTAAATGGTGGCAAAATTAGCCACCATCAGGAAAGACCAAATCAAATCTTATTTATTTCAGGGTCAGCGCCAAATTGCATTAAGCTGTGACTAACACTGTCCATATTTGGTGCTGATTTAAGTTCCATAAATTTGAAAATAGCGATACAATCTCATACCTTTTTCCCTCTCCTCAAGATAGAGCTGAGCTGCTGCACAAGGACTGCTTTCTTCCCATGGATAGGGTTAACAGATTTTGCTGACTTGGCATGGTTACAGCTAAATTAAAGTGATCAGAAGGAACCTATTGAACAAGACTGAAAAAGGAGAGGAAGAATTGGTAAGTCCAGGTGTGTTTGTAGGAAATGGCCACAGCGGCCTGAATACACAAGTCAGAAAATAATTTGCTAAAAGCTAACTTTTGCCTTAGCCAACATCAGGTATTCAATCTCTTTCTTTGGATTTAGGGTCTGCCTGTAGGGGAAGATGGGAAAAGCTAATGACTCTTACTTTCCCTCTCTCTAAATGCATCTCTGGAAACAGAAGTGCTGACTTTCATTTTCTGTTTTGTCAGCTTCTAGCTCCCATGGCAGCAATGGTTTCTTTGAGGATAATTCCAAACTATCTTCAAAATCCAATCACAGAACGACAAAACCCCCCTAGTTTATTGCAGAAAGGTGATCGGAAGGAACTAAGGAATAGCAGTAGGAGGCAGAAAGAAGGAGGGGGAGCAGAGGTACAACTGCTGACCTCAAAACCTGGGCCCAGTGTATTTCAAGACCACCTGCAGCTGAGTGATCTTGGGGCAGCATTTAACGGCTGATCATTAAAATAAGCATTTTCAACTGAATTAGTACGCCAAGTGAAGATTGCGGCAGCTAAAACAACGGACTAAGAAGAACAAACTACTCTGTTCATCTCAGGAGGGGACCTTCCAGATTCCCTTTGCTGCTGCTTACACACCCTCACCAATTTTAAGCTCCTGATGGATCTCAGCACTCTAGTTTGTACCATTCACTAAGTGTAACCATTCCTAGTTCCTCATGTTATCCTCAGCAGTATGACCTGACATCCAGGAGCAGGGTTGGATCGATGACACTGGTAACATACTTGCTGGACACTAAACTTCCTCAGAAAAACCCATGCTTCTAAAAAGCCTTGTATTGTTATCCTGGAGCACATGCCAAGGGACAGCAGATACAGCATTGCTACATGGGAGAGTAAGAGAAAACTAATTTGCTGCCTTTGAGTTCAAAGGTTAACGGACTTGAACAAAAAGAGCAGCCAATCTGTTCAGTTTGTCTCCCTCACAAGAGCATAAGAGGAAGCATCACCTCCCACAGATACTTGGCTGGCTGCAAGTGGGAGTACCAAAACATCTTCTATCTTGAACTGTTGAATAACACGGAGTATAGCCACAAAGGCAGCCCAAACCGTAAACATTTTACAAAGACAGCATAGTCTATAACAACGCTTTATAACACACACTGGACAATAGTAAAAAAGAAATGTTAGTGCTGAGGTTTCACAGAAGCTCAGGATATGGGCTGCTTCTCAGGTTCAGTGACCACTGCTGGGACCCTCAGGTATCCAGTTACTCTGATGGTGGGGTGCCCACAAACCCTGTCTTTGAACATAAGCCTTCAGGATATGCAACTTGTGCTTTTCTGCTCTACCAGTTCAAGATGATCCGTGATGAGGTTCCTGTCTTTACCCTCCAAAGCCCTTTAATATTGCAGAGAAGGGCAGTATTCTGCAATAGCAGAAATACATTTTTAAAAAACAAACCAATTTGAAAACCAAATTCAAGCAGTGCTTTACTTTCAGGTGTGTACAAAAGCAATTACAGCAAACAATTGTGGTGGTTTTGTTTTAGTTTTTTTCTTTCCTTAAGGAAGTTGTTCTATCAGAAGCTCATCAATTAAATTACTCTGAAATGTGGTCCACTAACAAGATACCTACAGATGAGATGAAGTTGAAGGGTGAGGTTTCGCCCTTGCTCACATTGCTGAGTGCAAAGGCTCTCTACCTTTTAGAGCACTGAGATCTAGATCAAACCAGGCTAGCTATAACATGAAAAAAATAAGTGTGCGTCCACATAAGCATTTTCACTGGTACCTAGCAATCTGATTATTCATGTGGTCCATCAAGATGAGGAAAAGGAAACTGAGAAAGGCAAGAGATTGAGAGAAGGCGTCTAGTACGGTTAAGCCAAAGCCAGCAATAATGATGGCTGAAACCCAGCTTTCTGCAGGGCCTTCGGTAACGCTTTGCACTATGGCCCTTGAAATACACTCAAAACGTTTTGCAGTCCCCACATTGGCTCTGGCACAGATGTAATTTTCCTTTACGTCAACAAACTATATATGAACATGTGAACTGCAGCAAAACTTTTAAGAACTGACCACAAGTATTTGGTCAAAAGAAAGACAACATGTGATAAGGACATTGCGCTGCTTCTATGTTTTCTAAAACCAGGTTCTCACCTGCTCTTGACAGAAACAAGCTCATAGCGCCAGACCCGCTGCCAGTTTCCAAAACGGTGTCTCCCGGGTGGATATCCATCATCGTTAAAATAGCACTTATATCCTGCGGGTGAAAAGAAACACGCCACGTTACTACTCTCGGAAACTAAGGGTGAGATTCAGCCAGTGACCTCCCAGTCACCGGCCAGCCCCGGTGAACGGCCGGGTACCTTGGGGTAGGCGATGGTGGGTCCCCGCGGCATCAGGAGCACGTACTCCTCCAGCGAGGGCCGCCTCAGCAGCAACGGCGCCCCGGCCGACGTACGCAGCATCTGCCCGGGCAGCTGTCCGATGATGTCGTGGTGGGGCAGGAAGCCTCTGGGACTGGCCAGAACCGAACCCGCGGCCAACCGGCACAACAGCTTCAACGTCGCGTTGTGCTTCCTCCGTACCTCCGCCAGCGCCAGCTCCCCGGCGCGGAAAGGGCCGGGCCGGGCTCCCGCCGCCTCAAGAGACACCTGAGGGGCGGTCGCC
>NW_010973013.1:3297505-3297786 GCF_000737465.1 Haliaeetus leucocephalus | reverse complement strand
CTCAGGGGGAACCTGAGGGGCCGCCGCGCACCGCCCCACCGCCGCCGCTTCTTCCGGCGGCAGCAGCCGCCTCACCCGCTCCAGCGGCGACAGCGACGTCTCCCACGCCCGCCTCCGAGGCCTCCCGCCGCGGGCGGCCCCATCGCCGGAGGAGACGGCTCGCCACAACCCCCGCCAGACCCTCATGAGGAACGAGGCGGGAAGGCGACGGCTCCCAACGGTCGCGCGCCTGCGCGGCGCCGCGCGCCCCGGGTGACGCCGCGGACGGCGTCACCCGGGAC
>NW_010973013.1:3293716-3297495 GCF_000737465.1 Haliaeetus leucocephalus | reverse complement strand
CACGCGGCCCGTGCATGCGCCGGGCGCGAGAGGGCCGGGCGAGAGAAGCGCCATGGCGGCGGCAGCGTGCGGCGGGGAGGCGGCGGCAGCGACGCGGGCCCTTTGCGCTTTCTCCCCCCGCGACCGTCGTTTCTTCGCCATCTCCGGCTCGGATGGGCGCCTGCGGGTGTGGGAGACGGCGAGCAGCCGCTTGCAGCACGAGTACGTGCCCTCCGCCCACCTCAGCGCTGCCTGTACTTGCCTGGCCTGGGCCCCGCCGGGGGGACGCCCGCCCCCCAGCAAGGTACGGGCGGTGTGTGAGGGAAGGGGGGGCGCGGGACGACAGCGGAGGGAGAAGGAAGGGGTGGGATGGGGACGGCGGTACCCCCAGCAGCCTCGACGCGTGGCCGCGGCCTCGCACGGCTTCACCCCGCCCTCCCGGCGCCATGTGGCGGGGGGTCGGCGTGGCCGGGCAGGCCGGGCGGCAGAGACCCGGCGTCCCGGTGCAGGGGGAAGGGGATGAGGGTCCCGTGGGGAGGGAGCGGCGTGTCCGCCACGCGTGACGTGCCCCCACCCCGGGGTGGGAATCCGCTCCCCTCGGAGGAGCATCGCAGGATTGCTCTTCGCAAGGCAAGTTTCACGTGTCGGTGGGGGAAGCGGCGTTGGAGGCTTTATTTTTTTTTTTTTCCCTTAAACGAAAAGAAGGGGCTATCAACAGAAGCGCTGACTGTGTAAAATCATTTGTCTTTCGTATAACCTGCACGGAAGAAGCCTCCCTTGAAGGAGCAAGGTATGTCACTTCATGGCACGTTCTCACCTTAATCGAAAAGGTGATGCTGCAGAGCAGGTCGGCTGCTGTGCGTCTGTTTAGCTCACGTACAGTTCACGTTCTAGTAAAGGCAGTATCTCTCCACGCTTCCTTACCCTTGGAAGTCTTTCCATGCAAGCTGCTACGCTGTCTGTGACGCATCTTCCTGAGCTCAGGAATCCTGCGAGAAGGTATTCAGTATCTTTATTCAGAGTATGCAACAGAGGGCTCAGATGTTCTCCGCCTTGAATTTGTTTTATTTAACTTCACCTCCGGTGAACACTCGACCTGAAAATATCTGGAGTATATACAGTAAGGTACCTTTTCATCCTCTTTATGTCGAAGTAATCCTATTTTCCTTAGCTAGAACATACCATTTCCTGAGGAAAAAAATGTATCGCTTGGATAAAGTATGTGAAATCCACCCTCTATCGTAAGAAGTAGGGAGGGCTGTTTAAAATGCGTTTTGGTATATCAACAATTTAGTGTATTTGAAATACTGTAAGAGGTATTTCAAAACGCTTAACACAGATTACCAATCCAAAGGCAGATGATACTGTCTCATTTTTCTCAGTTGAGCAGCTTAGTCCCTGAACTTTGAAAACTCCCAGAACATTTGAAGAATGTGGCAGAAAGAGTTAGTTTTGGATCAGCCTTAACTTGTTCATTTGTCATGTAACTCTGAAGAAAAAAGGATACATGCGTTGATTGCAGGGCTGTGTAGGTGGTTCTTCACTCTTAAATAAACTGAAACTGGCATGTGAAAATGAGGTTAATCTATCCTGTGTGAAGTAAAACTTAAGCTAACATAGTGCACTGCTGTGGTGCCAGAAGTCAAGCACAGGAGGTTTCTGAGTGGCTTTTAAAAACTAACTCTTTTCTAGAGACCCATCCCTAAATCCCACAGATGCTCCAGTTTAATCTGGTTTAGGGTTGTATGTAAAATGGGCTTAATCAAACAGCATTTGGCTACCTCTCAGTGCTTTCTAATTATTCCAGTAGTTTGAATGCTGTCCACTGCTTGAAAGTTGGTACATTTTCAAGTGGAGCTGGAAAACATACCATTTCTTGCAGTAATTATGCCATAAACGTTTATAATTCATTGGTCTGTCCTTAGACGGAACCAAAGAACTGAAGTTGTGATGGTTCTGCCAAATATATTTTATTGAATATGGTTTTTCTGACATTATTTAGTCTTTTTTTTTTGTCTTCTTTTTCTGTTCCTGGAGAGTTGACATCTCTCTAGGTAGTACTCGTATCTGGTGTTCAGGAGTAAAACTGTGCCAGTAGATACCAGTAAATGGTGTTTGGCCAAGTTACACCTAAACTAAGTATGTTTTGGACTGCTGCCATGTTAATGAGGGCCACGAGTTACAGGGGAATATTAGAAATCAAGTTTTGAACTGCAGTCCCTGGAATTGCTGATGCAGTGGTGGCTTATTGGGATGTTCCCTGCACATGTGCTTTCGTAGTGTCAGTGCTTCCTGCTTGCGGCATTCACCATCTCCTGCTCCATGAAGTGGTGCCTTGTGCAAGAGTAAGTGGACCACCAACTTTCAAAATACCTTCTTCCACTTTCTTCCTAAAAAGCTGCAGCTGCCCTGTCATCTTCAAGTCATGAGACTCTAGGCTTCCCCCCATTTCAGTGTTTTAAGTGCTTTACTTCACATGTGAGCAGCAGAGATTGGATTTCTGTTTTTAAAAAAAAAAAAAGTTTCAGTGGCTGGCCTACTCAAGTAAGAACATTATGGAAAAATATGTGCACAGTCTCTTTTCAAATAACTTCTTTTAATTATCTCTACAAATTAAAAAACCTGTACTTTTTCAGGCAAAGTTGAAGGATTTCTAAATAAGCTTGAGTTTCCATAAATCGGGGGGGGGGGGGGGGGGGGAAAAAGAAAACTGATACTTGATATACTTCAGCTCCCCTGTCCTGTCCTGTCCTATCCTATCCATGAAAACAGATTCCTCTTATATTTAAAACTCTGATCCACAAGGGAATCCCACATGGATCTCTACTGCAGTTGGCAGTCTGTCTATGTATTAATCTAATGCAGGGTAAGGAAGTTTGATTGCTTTTTGGTTTTTGTTTGTTTTAATTTTTTAACTTTTTTTTTTTTTAGTTCTCAGAGTGTTTTTTCAAATTGTCTCCAACATAATAGGTGTCTGAATTTTCCACTGGCATTTCTTTAATGCAGAAATTTCTGACAAAATGCCCCACTAATAATGCTGATAAAGAGTGGTCAGTAAAGAAATACATGTGAATAAATAATTGGAAAAACCTTCACTGCTTCTAGCTTTCTTCTTGATACTGGAAATAACTGTGGACTTTAGTGGAAATTTTGTTGTGCCTTTGGGTTGTTCCAAGGGAAATTGGCCGTAACAAACTGAAATGGAGGCTGAACAAATTTTGGGTAAAAGATTTATGCAAAGGAAGAGAATTCTTAATTGTGGTTTTGCTTTGCGGTGGGTGTATGTGGGGTAATTAGTAAAACTACATAAAGAGATCGAAAAGTACCAGTGTGGTGGGTTGACCCTGGCTGGGTGCCAGGTGCCCACCAAAGCTGCTCTATCACTTTCCCTCCTCAGCTGGACAGGGGGGAGAAAATAAAAAAGGCTCATGGGTCAAGATGAGGACAGTTTAATAAAGTGAAAGCAAAGGTCGCACGTGAAAGCAAAGAAAAACAAATTATGTTATTCTCTACTTCCCATCAGCAGGTGATGTCTAGCCACTTCCTGGGAAGCAGGTCTTCAGTACACATAGTGGTTGCTCCGGAAGACAAAAATGCCCCCCTTCCATCTCCCTTTACTTAGCTTTTATATCTGAGCTGACGTCATATGGTATGGAATATCTGTTTGGTTAGTTTAGGTCAGCTGTCCTGGTTAGGTCCCCCCCCAAGATCTTGCCCTGCCCCAGCCTGCCATTGGCAAGGGGGGGGGGGGGGGGGGGGGGAGAAAGGTGGGGGCAACACAGGCGTGGGGGGTGCCCGGG
>NW_010973013.1:3178433-3293706 GCF_000737465.1 Haliaeetus leucocephalus | reverse complement strand
GGGGGGGGGCAAAAATGTTGGACAGACAGCCTTGATGCTGTGCCAGCGCTGCTCAGCAGTAGCCAGAACACTGGTGTGTTACCAACACCTTTCTAGCTACCAATGCAGAGCACAGCACTAGGAGGGCTGCCATGGGGAGAATTAACTCCATCTCAGCCAGACCCAATACAACCAGAAAAGACATAAACTGTACTTGCATCTCCACTAGCTATGTGGCCCTTGTATTTGCATGTCAGACAGCAATTTCAAGATGGCTTAGTTGGCATTGCTGCCAAAAATTTAACTAGTTGAGTATTTTCTCATATATTGTCTTAAAACCTGGTTGATTTACTTGGTTCTACTTTGCGACTGTGATGGTTTCTTAGCATATATGTTTTGTAATATTTTATAAACACTTTTTTTCCCCAGGAAAGATGAAGCCTAAACACATACTTGCAAAAAACCCAATGTAATCTCTTTTCTCAAGAGCCTGCTTTTGATATAAAAGTATCTGTATAGCATTTTTGGTATTTCTTGGCCTAAACCAAAACACTTTTCCTTGCAGAAGGTGTTGTCTGTGTTAAATACAGAGGAAAAGAAAGTCCTGCTTCAAAGAACCAAAGTATTTATCCTGCACCGTAAAACTTTTAAATCTTAGTTGTGGTGAAAATTCCCAAATCCTGATTGTCATTACATCTCTGCATCTGAGTAAAAATTATTTACGTTTGCTGTGTGATGTCTGTTGTATGACAGATTAGCTACACCACATGGAGCTTGCACAGAGCTGATTGCTCACATCTCACCAGAGTCTCCTTTGGCTTCTTCTGGCTGCTCATCAGTGCAGATATATCTGTTGTGTAGAGGAAGCATTAGCTTGTGTACCTTTTTTTTTTTTTTTTTTTAAATTGGAGAGAATGCTTTGCTGTGATGTAACAAATGTAAGGAGACTTACCAAAGTCCAATTTGAAAACTACTCACTAGGGTTAGGGTTGGGGTTTTGTGGTGTTTTTTTTTTAATTTCTTAAGTACTTGAACAGTTTTTTCTTTTTTCTTGTGTATGTGTGATTAGTTAGGTGGGATTAACCCAGTGAGAATAAACACAGTGGCTGCTTCTGCCCTCTTTATTTTAGTTTCACATGCTCAAGGGCTAGTTTTATTCCTTCTCCCTTTCCCAATGATGTGCTGCATTCACCCGTTTTTGGTTAAGAGAGATGAAGTGAAGTCCCTCCTTGAAGTGGTTGATAGCACTTGCAGAGCAAGAGAGTGAAGACGGAAGAATTGCCTGATTGTAGGAGGACCTCTGGTACTGACGACAGGACTTGGGCAGAGCACTTAGCTTTGCGTCCTAGTTGCTTCCCTCTGCCGAGTGCACTTTCCTTCTAAGAGGCATTATGAATACTTAATATTTGCAAGACTCTTCTGAATAGCTTTTGAGAAAAAATAAACTGGTAGTTCTTGATCAGGCATTTCCATTTTGTGGATGAAGTATTCTGATTGTGTTAATCTTTACCTCTGCCCCGGGACACGAACTCTGTGAGAAACTTAAATGTGGGGTTTTTCCCCTCATATATGTGGTCACTAGGCTAGGAAAATGGCCTCCACTAAATGTTTCCAAGTGACTCATAGCAACTTCATTACCTTGTACATGGAGGTACAAGATGAGTCGCTAGGTTGCTGTGCACTTCAGTGTCTTCATCTTGTGTCTTAGCAGAGTTTGTACTGGCTGACTGGGTCTCAAACTTATGGAAGTTTTTCTTCCCCTTTGCTTTAATGTGAGATTAGCCGGTCAGACTAATTTATTTCATGTTTTCTCTTTTTTTGATTTTCCAGGATGGCCCCCAAAGGAAAAAACGGAAGTCTGAAGTTGCAGAAGTGGACAAGCAGTTAGATGTCCTGGCTATTGGTACAGCAGTTGGTAGCATTTTGTTGTACAGTACAGTAAAAGGAGAATTACAGAGCAAGCTAGTAAGTAATACACTCTTCATCACGTGCTACCAAATATTGATGGTTTCAGTCAGTTTATGCTGTTCTTTCTGCTGCTTAAAAATGGAATAAACTAACCTAATTATTCAGATCTTTGTTTTATTTTCTTAATAGCTGCGTATATGGATAGAGGTGCAGTAATTTAGGTGCTTGGGAATCTTCAAGTGGTGCTTTTTCTAGTGTTGGCAGTATGTACATATGTACATGTTGAAAAATCTTGGTTTTGAAGTTAATGCAATATCTTAACATTGTGCATGGATTTGTTATTTTGCATTGAAAATAACAGTAATGATGAAATGCCTAACTGGAGAGTTAAGTCCTCTGTGGGAGTGTCATACCGTCAGTTCCTGCACAGTATTGTGGGAGAGGAGGGCAGGATTGAAGTACTCATCAACTCTTGGGAAGGTGCCATGTTGATGGACTGTTCTGTAAACTTACCTCCCTTATGGAAGCTTTTGAGCTCTCTCAGCACATGATCTTGAATGAAATACGCTGATTTTTGTTTGCCTTTCTCATCAGTAACTTCCCTGTTACTGCTAATTACCTTGGTTTTAGTCTTGGTTTACATAACAAGCAAAATAAATCTGTATGAATGACTCTGCAATACTTTGAGATACTTGGGCATACTTCTGCTTCTAAACTGTTAGTTGTATGTAGGGTGATAAATGTACATGAATTTAGAGAAAGCAGTGACTTCTTAAAATCATGATGTGTGCAAGTGACACTAGCTAACGAATATCAGCTCTGTTTTATGGAAAAGCTGTATATATGCCTGAAAACTATGAACAAAATAAAGGAGTTTCAGGTTAAAATTTACAGTTTCAATTGGTTTGAAAACACTGGCTGATCTTCTGTAGGAGCAGGATAGCAGATGTTATTTGATAAGTACTTTGGTTTTTACAGAAAGGTTAAATTAAAAGGTTATTCTTGGTAGAATAAGAGCTATCACTTTTAGCTGTCCTTATTGGACAGAATGTCTTGCTGTGATGTGTTTTATCTTGCTCAAAGCTGATTTCCAGTGACACTTTTGGGAGTAGTCTGAGCTAGCAGATGCTGATTCAAATAGGGAAATTTTATAAACCCCAGGAAATACTTTCATAAATGATTAAAGGGGTATATTTGAGCTGCGGAGATTTTGGTTGTTGAGAGGTGAATGATACCCCTTTGTAGGGTCTTCTGATCTGATGATGGCTTGCTCTTGAATGCTGAGCACAAAGGGAAGGCTACTCATCTCTGAATGTTCTTAAGCAAGCAGGCACTTAGATGACTGTCAGCAAGACATCTGTGCTAGTGTTTCCTTTGTGCAAATTTCATACTGTTAGACAGCGTTGTTTGGCTGTGTGTATAAAAATAGTGGGCAGGACAATATTTTTGTTGACTCTGAAGTGCTAGAACAAGAATTAATTCAAATACTTACATGTACGTATCAAAATATGCAGTATCTTTAACTTGTATAACTCTGTATGTATATTGGTCTTTAAAACCACACTCTCTTCAAGTTGCCAATGATTTGAATTTAGTTCTTGGAAGAGCAGTTTGTTCACATTGTTGGTGTGGAGAAGACTCAGTAGTCAAGACTTCTTCATTTATTAATGAGTTGACCCTCTTTTACCTTTTGTAGGATGGTGGTCATGACAATAGAGTAAACTGTGTGAGATGGCATCAGGACAACTGCTGCCTGTATAGCTGTTCAGAGGACAAACACATTGTGGAATGGAACACACAGACCTGCAAAGTAAAGTGGTAAGTGATGCTGGTTTTGTGGAAGTGTATTTCCTCCTGCACAGGTTTTAGTGAGGCCCTGTTGGAAATGCTGCACTCTGCTATCCAGACTTCATGCCCACTGTACAAAATCAAAATTGTTGGCTATTATTTTTCTGAGTTCGGAAGTGGTTTTATTAAGGGATAAGAAAGTAATTCTCATAGTTGTGTTTCTTCCTCTGTGTATTGGAAAGACTAGATGAAATGAGTAACTGCACCGAGAGGGATTTGAGTCCCTCCATGCTTTTAGTGGGACATGGGCTTCCAGTCACTTTTGTGATCCTGAAAAATCTAAATTCTAGAAAATATCCTTGGAAATACAGGGGAGCAGATACTGGAACAGCTCATCCCAATTAAATTGGTTACATGCACTCGGCTTTGCTCAAAGGGCCTTGCTGTGATGATAACCCACTTGGTTTCGCTCACTACTGATGTGCAGTGGGGACAGTTCCACTTGGCTGTCTGAGCAGGCTGCTACTGTTTAAAGTACTGTTGAGCGAAATAGAGCTTAGTGCAGAGTAACAGGGTGCCTAGTGTAGGCATTTACTTTCTTTTGTAATGAAGTCAAACTGTTTTTAAACTTTAAAGAAGAGACCAAGATTTCTACTAACAATCCTGGTTATCTTACTTCAATAAAAGCATAGTGTGTGATGGCACCTTGACCCTTCTCTTATGCTGTTGTTTCTTTTTTGTAACATTTCCCACTGTTGTGTTATTCTTACTGCAGCTCTATTGGTTTTGTTAAAGATGGTGTGGGCAGTGCAGACAGCCCATTGTCAATAGCCTCTGTGATTTCCCTAGAAAAGAGATGCATCCTTAGGTTGTATTAAGTTGAGACCCTGGCATAAAGTAGCAGAAGATGGCTGTAAAATCTCCCTCTAGCCTTCTCCTCTTAGGTTTGAACACACCCAGTTCCCTCACCTTTTTCTCTTACATTACATGCTCTGGTCTCTAAGCTGCCTTCATGACCCTCCACTGGATTTACTCCACTATGTCAGTGACTTTCTTGTACTGTCCCAAACTGGACATAGTGCTCAGGTGCAGTTTCAAAAGTGTTGCACAGAGGAGAGGAATCGCTTTCCTTGACCCGCTGACTACATTCTAGCTAATGGAAATCAGTATGCAGTTGACCTCATTGCCACAAGGACTCTTGCCTACTCATGTCCAATTTGACTATGAGGATTGCAAGCTTCTTTTCTGCAAAGCTACTTTCTAGCCATTTCTAGTAGCCAACCTGTACTGGTTTTTTTTCCATCCCACATGCAGGACTTCATATTTTCCTTTGAGCTTTCAGATTCTGACACCCTGTTTCTCAAGCCTGCTGAGATGCCCCTGAGTAGCAGCCCTGCCCTCCAGCATATCAACTGCTCTCCCTAATTTGGTATCAAATGTGAACTTGTTATGTGTGCATTCTGTCCTGTTTTGAGGTCATTAATGAAGACCTGGGCAATTACTGAGGATATTAAAACAGTATTGGGATGTCCTTAGGGAGTGACACCTTGTCCTGGTTTCAGCTGGGATAGAGTTAATTTTCTTTCTAGTAGCTGGTATAGTGTTATGTTTTGGATTTAGTATGAGAAGAATGTTGATAACACACTGATGGTTTCAGTTGTTACTAGGTAGGGTTTAGACCTAGTCAAGGATTTTTCAGCTTCTCATGCCCAGCCAGCGAGAAGGCTGGAGGGGCACAAGAAGTTGGGAGGGGACACAGCCAGGGCTGCTGACCCTAACTGACCAAAGGAATATTCCATACCATGCCCAGTATATAAACTGGGGGGAGTTGGCTGGGGGGGATCACTGCTCGGGAACAACTGGGCATCAGTTGGTGAGTGGTGAGCAATTGCATTGTGCATCGCTTATTTTGTATATTCCAATTCTTTTACTATCATTATTGTCATTTTATTATTACCATTATTAGTTTCTTCCTTTCTGTTATATTAAACTGTTCTTATCTCAACCCACGAGTTTTACTTTTGTTTCCCCAATTCTTTCCCTCATCCCACTGGGTGGGGGAAAGTGAGTGAGCGGCTGTGTGATGCTTAGTTGCTGACTGGGGTTAAACCACAACACACCAGTAACTGGCCACCAGCTGGGCTTCATACTGGTGATCACAACTGTTTGAACTCAGTGACGCAGCCAGATCTTATCCCTCCTTAGAGTCCATCCATTCAGTCTATATATCTCAAATCTGGCTGCAAGGATACTATCTGAGACATTGTTAAAAGCATTGCTAAAGTTAAGTTAAATGGCATACGTGGCGCTCTTCTCAACCAAGACAGTTGTTTCATTAAGAAGGCAATCAGGTTGGTTAGGCATGATTTGCCATTTGTAAATCTATGCTGGATGTTCCCAGTTACTTTTTTGACCTTTGTGTGTCTGGAAATGGCTTCCAGGTGGATTGGTATAACCTTCCCTGTTGTTTCCTGGATTCTCCTTCTTGTGGATATATTTTGTCTCTTTCTTTTCCAATCATCAGTTATTCCTCCTGAGCTATGTGGCCACTCAAAATGGTAGTGTGGTCTTGTAGTAACACTGGCCTTAGCAGTTCTGGATGCATCCCATTCAGTCTTAAGAAGTTGCATGTGTTGGATTTACTGTTGTGATCCCTAATTTGATCTCCCTTTACTATGGGGAGTGCTTTGCTCCCTCTGACTCTGGCACTAGGTTCGGGAACATAGGAGGCCTGAGAGGCTCTGCTCTTCAGTGCTTTGGCCTTTTCTGTGTACTGAATGGGTCCCTATACCATTCAGCAGCAGATCCAGACTTTCCTCAGTCATTGTCTTACTGCTTTTGATGTGCTGTATGTAGATGTCCTTTTGTTGGTGTTCATATTCCCAGGTGGTTTGAACATCAGCTAAGCTTTGGCTAATTCTGTCCCTGCATGCTCGGACAATATTTTTATATGCCTCTGTGTAACCTATCTCCACTTTCACCTTCTCTGTACTTCTTTTTTGTGTTTTTGAGTTGAGCCATGAGTTACCCACCTGGCCAAGCCAGCCTTCTGCAATAGCTGGTGATTTTCTGCTCTTTGGAATGGACCATTATTTTGATTTGAGGAGGTTATCCTAGAAGAGCAGCCAGCTTTCCTGGGCCCCTTTGCCCTCTAGGGCAGCCTCCAGTGGGATCCTGCCAGTCAGTTCTCTGAATAAGTTGCAGTCTGCTGCAATTCCTCTCTTTTTCCTCTTGTCCCCCCCTTTCCTCTTGTCCCCCCCTTTCCTCTTGTCCCCCCCTTTCCTCTTGTCCCCCCCTTTCCTCTTGTCCCCCCCTTTCCTCTTGTCCCCCCCTTTCCTCTTGTCCCCCCCTTTCCTCTTGTCCCCCCCTTTCCTCTTGTCCCCCTTTTTTCTTTGAGTAGCTGATCCAGCAAACTGCCTTTCATAGTATTATTGTAAATCACTTGCATCAAGAAAAAGTCTTCAGCACTTGCCAGCCATCTCTGGGACTGCTTGGCCCTCTTATGCTGCCCTTCCAGCAGTTGCTGGGGTAGTTAAAGCCCCTTAGAATAACCAAGGCATGGAATTATGAAGATTTATGTATCTGTTTTTTAATTGGACGATCTGTAGCAGATGCCCACCACATCACTCTTGTTGGTCTCTTCTCATACTTACCTGCAAGTTCTCTACTGGCCCTTTGCCCTGTTTCAGAGGAAAGCCCCTTGCATTCATGCTACCCTTCTGTGTGGAGAAACCTTTCTCCTTTTTGCCTTCCTGGCATGTCCCTGATGAAATGTCTTCCTAAAGGTCCATTTATTGCAGCAGTCCTGTCTTGCAAGCTGCCCCACTGTTTTTCTGTGATCCCAGTGAGATCAAAGCTCTGAAGCTGCCCATGGATATCTAATTCACCCTGTTTGTATCCCATAGTGCATGTGTTCCTGTACAAGTACTTGAGATGGGTCCCAGCCATGCTGCTTTCTCAGGAAATGAGAGAATTTTTCCTGTCATGCTTTGTCTTGTGTGTTTCCCTCTGCCCCTGTCCCATACCGCTGCTTTTTTGGGGGCTGTGGTTATAAAAAGTAATCAGAGGCATTGTATTCTTTAATTTTAAAGATGGCAATAAAAAAAATCATTCTTGGAGTGTATACATTGAAAGTACACCAGCAATGTAATATCATGCTGAATTTTTCTCTGGTGATATTATGAGTCATAGCTAAGGTAAATGAAATTGGAAAGAGTAGAAGAAAACAATTCTCTAAAATTTTACCTAAATTGATGAGGCTAGAAGGAGCAAATTATCTGAAATAATTGCTCATGCCCAAGGTACATGTGGGATTGCCTGCATTCTTTAACATTTGTCAGGACCTGGAAATGAATCCTTATGTATCCCACAGAGAATTCAGGATGATTGCTCCTGGTGTAGAGAGGTGGTGTTCAACTTCTTTTAATTTGCAGGCCTCTAGACGTTTTCCTTAGACTTTCTTAATTACTGTAGAAGTAGTCCATAGAAGCCCTTCAGGAGGTCCATGCAGCACATGTTGAAACCTCTGGCAGAGGAACAAGCTGTTGGGGAAGAGAGAGTTTTTGAAAAGGTGTTGGAGAGATGTAGTCTAAAGCATTCTGGATGACTTCTTGTTTCTCTGGTTGTAGCTTTTTCATGCGTTAAATACTCTGAATACTGAGAGGCATTCTGTATATCTCCTTATGCAGCTTCTTGTTTCATGATATTCTGTTTAAAACTTTTTCCTCTAAAATTATATAAAGAGTATCCAAAGCAAAAACTTAACAGATTTTTGCTGTGTTTTATATTCTGCAGTCTAGTTTAGACTAGTCTTTTTAGTACATTTAAAAATACCTTCTTGGGTTTAGATTATTAAGTGGTTTGAAATTCTTAGTTCTGACCTTTTCTTTGGAAGAGAATACAAAATCTTTTCATAGTCTCCATAAGGTGTAATTTTGTTTGTCAAGTTTGTAGGCAGTAAAACTTTCAGCTTCTATGAAGTCTAACCAAAAGTGATACAGCAAATGATCTCTGTTCTGGAAGACAGAGAGGGAGTGCTTGGGCATGTGAAAGTTATTTGGAATTATTTCCAGACCAGCTGTTTACAATCAGAATGTGATGGGTTGTAGGCTACTTCCTAACTAACTGTAAGGGTTTGTGTTAATGCTTTCCTTGCAATTTTGTCCTGTGAGAAAAGTGTAGTACCCAAAGTCCTTCAAAGCAGATGCAAACTTTTCATGACAGCATCTTTCTTTTTTATTTATTTATTTATTTTAATAGTGCTTTGAACCATAGACCTTTAAGATGAAGTTTATTATTGTCAGTGTCATTGACAGACTTGGGAGGAGGGTCAGGAACTGAATGGGCTTTGAAACTCTGAATTTTAATGTTGAGAAGGCATTTCTGAATGGGTTGGTTTAAGCTTTTTGGATTATGGTGCAAAGAGAAGTCTTGAAATGGTGTGGCTCCTCTTAACCTATGTTGAGTAGCAGAGAGAACTTTGAGAGAGGAATTCAGAACAGAATAGGCAAATATTAAAAAAAAAAGTCAATGGTTGTTCAGTATTAAATAGCTTTATGTTTTTGAGTTGCTGTATTTTTGTGAAAACTAATTTGGAGGAGAGGAGCAGAAACAGAATAGCTTTGACCTCATTTTTGACTACTTCAATTATTATTTTTTTATATAATTTTTGCCTTAAATTTTCCAGCATGGTTTATTTGCATTTTGAGATTATGCTAATGAATATTGTTTTTTCTGTTTCTCAATCTTTCTCCCTTTGTACAAAAACTCTCCATCCAAATTCTAGCAAGTGGAAAGGCGACAATAGCAGTGTCACCTCTCTATGCATCAGTCCAGATGGGAAAATGCTGCTGTCAGCCGGTAGAACAATAAAACTGTGGGACCTGGAGACCAAAGAAGTCTACAGAGTAAGTAACTTTGTTAAACTAGATGCAAAAAAATATCTTTCTTGATTGGTGACATTACATATCTAGTGTTTCCTGATAGGACATCTGAAAATTTCACTGGGTGTGAGGAGACAATTGACAGTTTTGGAATTGCTGGAAGCTGTTGCTGTGATGATACCCTCAACTGTGGTTTCAACTTGCTGAGAGTTGAATGAGGACGTTAAATTCCTTGGCTGTGTCTGAGCATGCTACCAGCACCCTTTCTCAAGCCTGTAGCAGAATGATGGATGCTGTTCTTTTTCACTGGGTCCCTTTCTGATACCCTCCTAGCAGGAGAACTTTGTTCACCACAGTATGAGTTACTGCTGGCGTGGGTTTGTGCGTGAGCTCCCTGACTTTTAACGTGAGTCCTTCCTTGAAGCCTTCAGGTTTCTTTGCTAAACTTCATGTTACTGGTGGTATTATCAGTTTTACTGTTGAAACGGTTGGAAGGCATAGGAGCAAACTCCTTGTTGTTCCCTGAGCAGGGCTCAGACATGAGCAAATTGCCATGTTTTAGCTGTTCTGTGAAAGCAGCCATGTTCTCTTGCCTGCTAGCAGATAGGATGCAGCTAGTCTCTGAATCTCCTGGTACTTGCTGTCAGGTAAGTGTGTACACATGTGCTATTACTGTGGACTTGCTGGCACATGGCAACTACCATGTATGTCTGCATACTATGATGGCCAAAATCACTATTTACAAAAGTAGATTGAAGAGCCAATGTTTTTTGAGGGGGTGGGGTGGACGTGGGGGGGATTGAACAGTCGTCGTGTGTCAGCAGACCTGTGCGTTAATCTTACAGTTGAGAATGAAACTGTGAGTTTAGTTTCATTGTGTAAGTTGAAGTGTAAAGTTGTGTGGAGGAGAAAAAAACCCAAGTGCTTTCTGACAGTAACAGCAGTACAGGTGGATCTGACTTCTATTACATGGACTTAGTCCCAGTGAATTTGCCTTTGATTCCACATTTCACTTTTAAATTCTGATAAATATCTGGAGGGTCAGAAAAAGTTTCCTTGAAATACAGAAATGGAAGGAAGCTGATCACTAGTCAAAAAAAAAAAAATCACTGAAATGTTCTTGTTGACTTAGTAATACTTGAATCTTTCCTGCTGTTCTTTGTTAACTAATGTTTTAATTTTTGCCACGTGACTGCTTATGGCAATCATTGAAAGATTCTTTTTTTTTCTCTTAGCATTTCACAGGCCATGCTACATCAGTGTCATCATTAATGTTTACCACAGTAAAACCTATGAATGAAAATAAGTCCTTTGATGGAATTACAGGGCTTTATTTCTTGTCTGGAGCTATACATGACCGATTACTGAGTGTATGGTATGTAAGCTTTTCATAATTTGTAACTTTGCTTATGATCACTGTTGAGGATAGACTCAAGTATGTTCTGAACTCCGTGATTAAACAGAAGTCTAAGCAGAAGGGGCACTCTGGAGAAACGCAGTGATGATCTCTTAAATGGTGGTTTCGACTCACTGATTGTTGAATGAAGACGTGAATTTCCTTGGCTGTGTCTGAGCATGTTTCCAGTTGCCCTTTGAATCGCTAGTGTATGTCAAGAACATACTGTATAATAGGTTTCCTTGTTCTTTGTACTTACTGTAAGGTTTATGCTAAGTTTTCCTGCTAAATTTCACTTGGGAGTTACTTTGCACTTGGAATTTAGAACACTTTAGCTGAAATTACAGCATGAGTATTTTGGGGTGGGGTAGGTACTACCACAGTTGCTGGTGAGTTACAGACTTTATAATGCTTTTCAGGTGCAGAGGGTGCCGTTTGTCCTATGGTAAATAATGTGTACTGTTCGTGTCTTCCAGGCAGATCAGATCAGATAGGAAAGAAAAGAATGCGGTGATGTCTTTCACAGTAACAGATGAACCAACTTTTATTGATCTGACTGTATCAGAAGTCAAAGAAGAGGTAAGAGCAATAGTTTGTAACAAAATACGTACAATTTTCAATTGTCACATCAGTTTCCTTTTAGGGGTGTAAAGAAAGCAGCTTGGTTTGTATTTGGGTTCTGTTACGCAGAGATGAGATCTGAATGCCAATTCATGGGTGTAAGGATATTTATTACAGGTACATTTATAAAGCTGATAGTTTGAAATACTCATCTTCAAAGCTACTAAGTGCAATTTCAGTGTTTTTGGAAATTTTGCTTGTGATAGTGGGGATGTCAGTTGTCTCCTATTTAGAACAAGTTAGTAATCAAAATAGTTGCTAGAACTTAACAGCAAAAAACACAAAAAAAATTCTTTCTGAAAATCCAGTTTGGGTATGGTCCTGTTTTTTCTGGTCTCAAGTGGCTTTGGCAGTGTAACTGCATTTTGAATTAACTAGCCTTTAATGAGTTAAAGTAGCAGTGTGCATTCCCCAGGTCTCAATTTCAGTAAGTACAAGTCTTTCTAAGTAGTTGTATTATGAAAAATGTCTGCATGTGAAACATGTTCACAAACTGTTTCAGTAATCGTTTAAAACATTTTTCTCCTGCTGCCTTTAGATTCCTTTTCTAAAAACAGTAATTCATGCTATGTTTTCTAATGTTTACAGTTGTGCCCTCTTACTGCACTTATTGAAGATGAGTATTCTGTAACGTACACCTGTCATTTAATTTTCCAGAGTACTCATCTCAGTTTCTTTCCTTTAACCATATTTACAGTGTCAGTGCCTTTGTAGACCTGTGCCTCTAGACATGTTGGGTACCATATTTTTGGAACTTTGCTGCTTATGATAACATGTGTCTGCTACTGTGCAAACTGTTCAAATTTGGATATATTAGTAGTGATACAGTAAAGTATGGTTACGAGTTATCTTTTTGTCTCCTAATAATTGTACTAAATGTTCCTGAAATATTAGTGTCTTTGATCTTCCTTATGGATTTATTTATATTTAGTTACTGAAAAAAGTCGAATAGTAGCCATGCAACTGTCTCATGATGTCCTGTACTTATGGGAGGTTTGTCCTTTGATCTAATTAAAGTCTTTTACTGTGCCTTCTTTCAGCCTGTGAAGTTAGCAGTTGTGTGCAGAGATGGGCAGTTGCATTTATTTGAACATATCTTAAATGGGTAAGTTAGCATTCATCCTGAGGGTGTCTTTGGGAAAGGTCTGGGGTTACTGTAAGGCAAAGTTCAGTCTTGTCATGCTTCTGGCTTTAAGTTCTTGTATCTCCTCACAAACCAGGTTCCAGCTGTTCTTTGTATTGGGTTACTGGACACATTTTTGGAGAACTTAATTGTTGGGGCTGTGCTGCACTTTGATATTAAGCGTTGCTTTAGCTAAGATTTTGTGTCTGTACCTCATCTTAGCCATCTGCAGAAGGTGTAAACTGGCTGAGTTTGCTGAGGACCTGTTAATGAAAGGTGCTTAGATGTGCAAGATATTGAAGTGTTTAAGCTAAGCCTCTTGGAATTTTTTCATTCCTTTTTTTTTTTTTCCCCCCCTAGTTATTGCAAAAAACCTCTAACATCAAACTGTACTATCCAGATAGCAACGCCTGGAAATGATGGGGACTCCACACCAAAACCAGTCCCTATTCTAGCAGCTGCGTTTTGCACAGACAAACAGTCTCTGCTGCTTGTGTATGGAAACACCTTACAGCCCATCATAGAGAAAGTGGTATGTAAAACTTACTGGACAGGTTTTGGATTTTGTAATATGGACTGCATACTGCTCTCAGGTGGAGGGAATTTTTTTTTTTTTCCCAACTGTATAATGAGACAAAGCTTATTCCTTCCCCCTTTTCTGGGAGCTATGTATGACTGTTGCCCCTGAACTGTTTTGAAAGGCTATTGTATTCTTCCATTCTTTCAATTAAAATACAACTTCACAATATTGCTGGCTGTTTCTTGCCATTTCAGCTGTTACTGAGTTAGGCCACTGAAACTTTTTAATACTATTTCAGTTTACCTGTGTGAGCTTCTTTGGAGAGCATAGAGATCTGGTAATAAAAGGCAGATGTGCAAAGCAGCTGCTGTTCTCAAGTGAAAAAAAAATTCATTCTACTTTATACCTCTGGAGTTTGTTCTCTTTAAGTAGCGTAATGAATCACAGCAGTGAATCTCACATATGTTAACTGGTTTTGTTCCTGTCCTTCTAGTCTTTGAACACAACTGAATCCCACGTATGTTTGATAAGGGACATCCAGAAGGTGTTGTCACTTAAAACAGATGTTGCTCTAACAAAGGTGAGCTTTGCATGAAATGTGATTTTGTTGCTCCTCTTGTTTTACTTTGGAAACGGTAGAATTCACTGCTCTCTTAAAATGAGGTTGGATTTCTGGATGGAGTGCTCAGAGCTGCAGTGGTAGCTACAGATGGCCATAGCACTCAGGCAGGTGTGGGTGCTTCATGGCTGCTGTGTGTCCTAGTATGCTTTCACACACAGTGAGCCTCCTGTAGCTCATAGCAAGTCCTGTTCTCAGCAGGTCTGCTGGTTGACAGGGCTGGCTGATGGTATCTCTTCTGCTTGAGATCAGTCCTTCCCCTAGAGTTGGTCAGTTTGTACAGCCTCTCTGACCCTGATGGTTTGGGGTGAAGTTGGGATGGCTTTGTTTTAGAGTTTAAATAAAATGTAAGGGAGCCTTAAAGCCTTTTGGCTCTTTCTCGAGGTGGCCTTCACGTGTTGCTACTCACAGGGATTTGGGACCTGCAAAAGTGAGCTTGACACTTAGATGGCAACAGTGTCCACTGAGGCCATTTGCCACCATTTTCTCTCATGAAGGATCCCCTGGGGGTTTAGAGGCAGGCTGTGAAGTTCTTAATCAGTGTGCATATTCAAGGCCTTGAGGATTTGAAACGCTTGCAGTGTCAGTGAAGTGAGCAGACAGCGCTGCATTTCTGACCCTCAAGTTACCTACTGGGTCTGGTGTTCCATCAGCCAGGTGGGATTTTGTGTTGATTCCTCAGTCCTGGAGCTGGTGGGTAGCAGAGCTGAAATGCAATGAGAGCTGTAGGAAACTCCCTGGCATGCAGTGATGATACCAATCTTGGTTTCGCTTTTTGCTGAATTCCAGTGAAGACACATTTCTCTTGGCTGTCTGAGCATGCCTTGTGGGGAGAAGGTCAGTGATTACTGTGGTGAGCAAAGGGGGTAGTATTTTAACACTATTGCTGTTCTACAGTAAAATTCTTGAGCTACAAAATCAATTTTTTTTACTTTTACACACAGCATATGGAAGTTGCTTTGCTCACTGTAGTAGGTTATATTTGTATTACTTCAGTGGGCACCCAGCAGGGTTCCCACAAGTACAGAAGTTTGGGCAAGTGCTTCAAAAAAAGGACTGCGCAGAAGTGCTGTGGTTAAAGAAGTGTTCTGGAAATAGCAGGTAGCATTCTTGATACTCTGGAAGTGACATACTCCCTTACATCCTCTGTGGGTCAGGGGAGCACTTTGTTATTAAATACATTGCTTTTAAAATTTGATCTACTTTGTGTTCATTGAAGATGGATACCATAGCTTGTTTGGTATAACCTGAGGTTGCTCAGTTCGTCATCATGATCATAGTCTAATTCAGACTACTGAGTTCTGCATCTGAGCAATCCCTAGAAAAAAAAATCGGTGGGATTGAAGTGAATAGTAACTACCTTTTACATTGTGCTGCTGTTCGTGACCAGTTCTTACCTTCCAGTGGAAGCTGAATTAATCTGCATGCTGTTTATGGGCCTGACTATTAGTACACGTGGTATCTATTGCTAGCAAGCATCCAGATATTTGTTGCTGGATGCAAACGCTTAGTTCAATGAGTGTTATAGAACAAACATGTAAGAAAAATGATTCACAGGTGATTCCAAAGAGGCCATTGCTTTAGTTAATTATGAAAACTAGCTGACTGTTGCTTAAGGTTATTAATTGTTCTTAAAAATGCAGGATTTGCCTAACATATATATGTCAAGAAAATGGGTTGTGGCAGGCTGGTTTTACAGGATATGTGAGAGTCTTGGAATAAAATCAGTATTTTAAATTGGAAGAAAGTTCAATATACTAGCAATTCAGGCAAGTATGGTTATCTCTGTCTACTAGGTAAAGACACCTGTTGTGAACTTGGACACCAAAGTTCTAGTGCCTGGCATTCCAGGACATAGTACGGCTGTCAAAACTCCATCCTCAGGAAAGGAGAAAAAGAAAAACAAGAGGAAACCAGGAGAGACAGAGGTAAAGTGCTTCCTCTTTTAAATAGAGCAATAATGGAGAAACTAGAATCATAAATCATTGTTATAACTTCTTTAGGTGAACTTGAACTTGCTTTGTTTGGTGTGGAAGCAAGGTTAATGATATAATCTTTTTGTATGAGAGACTTCCCTCTGCTCAAAACCTTTCCCTCATTCAAGCCCTGTGTGCCTTGCCCATAGTTTTGCCATGTTGCTGCAGAAATTTGTCACACCATTGTATCTGTCTCTCTGTGCTAAGGTATATTACTGCTTTTCAGTCAAAACTTCATATTTTTTTCTTTTGTCAGTCTATTCTGTGTCAGTACATTTAAAAGAATATGCAAAATTTGTGTTATTTTCCAGCAGAATCAGGGAATCCTGTAAGTTAGGTACTTTGCTTTCAGCAGATGTTTCTGAGAAACTGCACTGAAACAGTACTGCCCTTGTTTACTGTCTGCAGGAAAGCATTGAACAGCGCCTAGAGGCATTGGATATTGATGTGAGCAAAGTAAAAACTCCAGGTGGCCTTCCACAAACGGATAGCTTTGCAGTACTTTTGGTCCAGGGCTTGGAAAGCAACGATGCAGAAATCTTAAATGTAAGTGTTACAAGATCATTGTATGCTGTTTAATCTATTCACTGAGACTTGCGGGGAGCCTTCCTGAAAGCTGGGGAGGTTGAACAGTCAAGAACCTGTTGTTTCTTCCAGCTGCTTTTTGCTGCTTTGCTGCTCAAGGCAGTGGTATTATAAATGATAGTAGCAGTATTACTTTTTTGTTGTTATCTACCTTGGTTTCTGTGTCAGACCATGAACTTTGAGGCACTGCTGTTTATGACAAATTTGTTAGGTCACAGTTCAGATGTTTTACAAGCGATGTTACTAATGCAGCCATCTTCCCTTTAGCCTGAGCTGGAGCATAATCTGTGCTTAGTCTCCTGAGTGTACGGTTTCCAAGTAGATACTGTTTGAAAAAATGCATTGATGATAATGGTTTCACTTGAAAAACTTACTGTTGCACTTGGAACTAGGAGGAAATAATAGTTCTGGGGCAGGGAAATGGAATCTTAAGAATTTGGTGCTGAATAGAAATTACTTGTCACAGATACTGGTGAAAGGCTTTTATTTACAGAAGTCAAGCACAGAAAATAGCAAGGGAAATTTTAATGTTCCTGTGATACTTCATTTCTAACATGGGGTGGGTGGGCTAGAGGCAATGCTAGATTGTTTTAGATGGGTTAATCAAGAGTCTTATTTTGTTAATCGTAGCTAACTTGAAAAGTGGAACTCCTTTTTATAGTAAATCTTTTACTCGTTATCCTCATCTTAGCATACAAAGGTAGTGGAGTAGAAAAAAAGAGATTTAAAGCCAGGAATTTTTGGTTGTGCTCATTGCTCATATGCATCTTAAAATGGAATGATTCTCTGATCATGTTTTTCCATTTTAACAGAGAGTGCTTAACACAAGAAAGGAAAATGTAATAAAGAACACAGTAGCCAGAATGCCTATACATGCTGTCATTCCACTGCTGCATGAGGTAAGAGAGACTGCATTTCTTGTACTGTCATACAAGCCACATTTGGTTTGTGTTCTAGCTGGGGAAGACCCAGGATATGTCTCTTTAGTTTTTACCAATGAAATTGGTTTGGTAGTTTTACCGGACAGAAATTGTTCTTTTCTCTCTGATACGCTCTCATCTTCTCTGGCTGAAGCTTAACCAGAGGGCAAAGTGCTGTCAAAGCTAGGAATAGCATTAGATTGTGTAATATTATCTTAAATTATTATGTGGGGGGAAAAAAAAAAGAGGTTAAGCTAAAGCTTGTTTAGTCCGTGGCAATTACCATTACATCTTCTTTGTTAAAATGGATGATAATTTGAAACATGCTCTAGCTAGCACTGCTATTTTCAAGTTATATGAGCATAAATATGCTAGATACTCATGTGAGAGAAAGAAAAAAAGAATATGTACTCAGAGCAGTGAGTTTAGATAACACTTGGAAATTGAGGGTCAATTTCTTTCTTCTTTTGAAGATAGCTCAAGCCCAGTTGCTATATTTAAGCTTTGTGATAAAACTTAGTAAAAATTTTAAAAAGGGATTTGGCTTCTGAACTGCTTGTTCAGTGATATTGAATCCGTATTTGGACAGAAATATTTTAATTATTAGCCTTATCTAGACATTACTTTGTTTAAACTGAATATCAATTAGTTGCTCTTGTTATGTAAATGACATTCTGTAATGTAAGTTAATGGTTAGATTTATCTTGTATTTTAATGTGCTGGCCACAAGTAATATTTAATTTTTACTTGTGCTACTAATCTTAATTGAATTATGCAGATGGCCTGGTTTTGAATGTTTAGACTTCCTTTAAGCATGTGTTGTGACACCTCCTCAGACTTACGTTAATGAGGTGCAGCGTTTCTTCTCTAGGACCTTTGTCAGAGAATTTAAGTGCAAGTGTTTGACTATATAATCTCAGTGGATGGACAGATCTTCATGTAACTGTCTTCTGCAGAGCTTGAGAATTTGTTCTCTGAAATAGCATTTATCTGATACTACCTTCACTTGTTTCCCCAACTTGTTCACCTTCTAACAGCTGCTCTACTAAGCAGATACATAGAGATACTTAAAGATACATAAACAAAGGGATTTCCTTCTACTTATTCCTGCCAGCTTTACGTTTCCCTGGATATATTGCCTGTTAAGAGTTCCAGTTTTATTGTAATAATGAAACTCAGCTTCTGCAAGTTATCAGCCTGTGTACAGGATGATAGACCCAGCAGTATAATATTCTGGAGCCTGGCAATGGTTAATCCTAGCAAACTTCAAATGCCTGGAGATCTTTCTTCCCCAATAATGGGGATGTCACATGGATGTAATGTTGGGTTTGTTACTTATTATTGTGTTTGTTACTTATTATTGACTGTTTTTGTCCTTTCAGCTTACGAAGAGATTGCAGGGCAACCCATACAGGTAAGAGACAGCTCAACTACAGTTTAATTCACCTGAAACTTTTTTAGTGTGTGTTATGGTCCCTCCCTCCACCTATGTGATTGATTTCCATAGTAACTGTAAGTAAACTGCAGCATCTTGAGGTAAAAATTCTCACCTGATTGTGGGTACAAAGAGGAACTTTTATGAAGGCAGTGCTTTGTCAGGATGGCTGAAGTGAAATTAAAAAGTGAAAAGGATATCTGAAATAAGCATATAACCCTGAGAATGTGTCTGAACTCCCAGAATAGTGACACTGCAGACCTGATCAATATGTAAAATAAAAGTAATTATCAGATGTATAGCTTGTTCAGTTTAATTTATTAATGGCAAATATATTTAGCCATCTCCTGGTGTTGTGTTTAATAACAAAACCAGCTTTTCATCATCGTGTCCACACCCCCCATCTTGTTATCTTGCTAGCTTTGCTGAGACTAGGTGTCCTTAATTATGTTGGGGTGTTTTTTAAATAAAAATTCTAGGTGGAGAAAAAAGTAGCATGCTTTGATCTTCTATTCATGGAAACCTCCCATAAAAGATACCAGAAACACAGACCCCTGAACATGTCTAGTTTAACTCCTCACTTAAATATCTGTTCTTTTCCTAACAAATAACTTAAATGGGTATTTCATCTGGATAGTCAAACTGTTATATTTCCATCTGTGTTTATCTTTTTATATAATGAAAGAGGACCACTTTCAGTAGAACTGTTTAGCATCTAGAATGTGAAATGGGTGTTTCTCAGCCAGTATCTCTTTGATATAATTTATTTTTCTTTTCCAGTGCCTCACTAATGGTTCGATGGCTGAAGTCTGTTTTTACTCTACATGCATCCTACCTTTCCACAGTAAGTATTTCGCGTTAATGCTAATGCACGTAACTGAAACTAGATTTAAATGCTTAAATATATGTATGTTCTTCCTTCAGGAATCTGTCTCCTGCTCTCCACGTATGGCAGTGCCCAAATCAATGTACAGAGGGCTATACTTCTGCCACTTTTGCCGAATTGCTGCGCATTGGTTATAAATTGTCTTTAGTCATTCATGACATAATTATAGTCATCCCAAAGTCAAACCAAGATAAGTTATGTCATACCTGTGAGAGTTAGGGAACAAAATTACTGTCAAAGAGTAATCTAGCCTGTGTCGCTAAATCTTAAAGAATGAAATTTGCCTTGCTGTTGTAATGCTCATCTTGAGACTATCTTGGGCATGGCTAGATTTATAGGGTAAAGGTGTGCCAAAGTTGGCAGGGTAGTAAGTAATGCAGCTTCTGGATTGAAGTCCAGCCTTGCCTTACAAGTAATGGCTTAAGAAAAAGGCTCAGTTAAGAAAAAGGCATTTTGGCACTGTTAGTCCTTTCTTCCATTTTATTATAGGATTGCTGTGCATCAGAACTTGCACACGTTGCTGATGCTGCATTGGTACGCTGGTGTATATTCAGTTCCCATTTACACAGCTTTCCAAAGAGTGCTTTGACATCTGTTTATGGCAGTGACTGTGGAAAGGAAAAGTAGTATAAGAACTGCCATATTTTGAACGTAGATGATGTTTCTAAATGTGGCTAAATGTTAATTGATCAGGCTGCGGGTGGTTTCTGTGAACCCTCAGCTTTCCCTTTTGTCTAGAATAATGTGAGCAAGGATTTTTTGCCCCAAATGTACAAAGGTAGTTTAAAAATTTAAAAATAAGACATCTGTGATGTGTTCGTTAAAAGCTTCATTTTTCTTCATCCTTCTCTCCTCCCAAGTTGCCAGACCTTATTCCTCAACTGGGAATGCTATACCAGTTAATGGAAAGCAGGGTAAAAACTTTGCAAAAGCTTTCCCGTCTGCATGGAAGACTCTTCATTCTTGTCACCCAGGTGAGTTCCAACTAAGTAACATGAGATGTGCAGAAGTATTATTTGGAGACTTAACCTCCTGTTGTGATTACATCTGATGGGACCTGTCATCAGGAACTTAATACAGCTGCTGTACAGCTACGCTGATAACACTCAAAGCAGAATGCTTAATTGACTATCTAGTCAGTCCCTGCTCACTGGAAGTGTAACACATTTTTTCCTGCCAAATGTGTCTACTAACCCATACATTTTTAAAGGGGAATAAATAGGAGGTACTGGGCCACTTTAGAGCAGATGCCTCTAAAATTTTACTTTGTCCTTCATACTTGTTTGGCTGTTAAACTACTACTATAAATTAATTAATGTGTTAAACTTGATGTAGACTTCATTTACATTGTTACGAGTTTTGTTGACTTTTAAGGTTGCAATATATGATTGCATCTAAGGCTAATCTGCAAATTCCCTTCAGGTTGCAGCATCGGAAGCAGTTCAGGATGTAACTGAGGTTAATCAGACTGCAAAGCTGGTATATGAGGATGGTAAGTGTTGTATGCTAGGTGTAGCTGAGCTCCTGGATTCGCACGACGGCTGATACTTGATGGCAGTTCATCATGCTCCTGTGCTTATCTGTTAGTGTACAGCCTGCAAGTAGAGAGTTTCTGTGGGAAGTCCATGGCAGGAAAGTCAGTGGTTAATAATGCAGGCATCTTGTAGTTGGTTCTTCTTTCCTTCCTCCTCTCTTATTTCCTTTCATTCCCTCCCATCCCTTTCACAAATTAAGGTTTCAGTTAATTGGAAGTTCAGTATGCTGCTTAACTTAACTGGCCACCTCAAATTTCTAGTGTTAGCTGCCCTTCTGCTAAGGTAGATACAGTCAAGGCACTTTTACATTTGAGTCAGCAGAATGTCAAGGTAGTGGATGTCTGTGTGTGCATGTACAATTCCAACTTGGCCTTTTTTTCTACTGCAACTTTATACTGTGTAATCGTAACAGAAGTGACTTGTTCCTAATTCATGTTGATCAACCTAATCTTCAGGTAGAATTAGTTGTGGAATTGAATTAGCACAGTTTGGAGACTTAACAACATGTGGGGTTGGGCTTTGTTTGCACAGTGATATTTTAAAGTCTATTCTCCAGACTGAGGGATTGTTTTCTCTTTGCAGAATCCTCGGAGGAGGAAGGCTCGGATGATGAGATGATAGCAGATAAAGACTCTGATGTAAGTGGGGTTAGATCAGGTCTTCTCCCATTTGCATGTGACTGTCAAAGTTCAAATGTTCCTGTTTATTTTTTCCCCAGGAAAACTGGGATGAAGATGAAGAAAAAGAGGAGCAATCTGATGAGCAAGACATGACTGTTGAAAAGGAAATCAATGGTGATTCTGATTTGGAACCAGAAAATGAAAGTGAAGAGGAATAACAGCACGAAAGAATAATTTTAACAGTTTAAACAAGTGGGCCACCAAACTCTTAATTCTGGATCATCTTGCTGAAAGATGCCATATTTGCATATAGGGAGTGCAGACTCATGCACGGCCTGTGTGCAGAGGCACATCTGGGGCACTGTGCATTTCTGAATCCAGAATGTTTAACCATGCCAGCCTTCTCTCGCCCTATTTCCCTGCGCTTACTTATAGAAACATTTCTTCCACCTCATGGTCAGATTATGCCTGTCATGTGGACATGCATTTGTATCTCAAGTGAAATAAATCTGCCACCGCTGTTTGTGTGGTAAACTTGGTTCAGCTTTACATTGAATTTGTTTCAAATATTCAAGGATCAAAGACAACTGGTCTATACCTTCTTTCCATGCTTCAGTTAGCAATAGCAAGTGGGCATCCTGCTGCATTTTTAAAAAAAAAAAGAAACAGAAAAAAGACCAAAAAAAAAGATATTTTTGTAATATTTAAATTCTCTACTGAAATTCTTTTCTTCCCCCCCATCCTTCATTGGTTTAGCCATGCATTGGCAATATCTAAATGACAACCTGACTTAAAAATGGCTTTTTCTTTTTTTAACAGATTTGAACTCAAGACTTTTATATGTACAAATCAATGACTTTTCTTGTGCTTCGAAAGGACATTAGAACTATCACTGGCTCCTAATTTTGTTTTAATGGAGGCTGTATATAAGTTTAATGCTAACCCAGAGGATAGACTGTGTTGAATTGGTTGGGGAGAGGGGAGTAACACAGGGAAATGAGAAGGTGAATGCTTGTGAATATGTAGCGCACAGCTATACCTTTATTACGGATTTTTAATCTCTCAGTGGCAGAACAAGGACAGCTATTTGCTCAGCTAAGGGAAGCTGAAGTGGTGCAGACATTTTTAAGAGCAAAACAAGGTAAAGGTTTGAGCCATTCACCACTATATTGTACAATAATATATTTGTCTATAAATGGAGCTGTTGCAACTAAATACCACCCTCTTTGTAAAGTGAATAAATATACATCTCCTTTACCAAATACCTGTCCTGTGGTGTTTGTTGAGAGAGACCTTAGGTGGCTAGGGGTTGTGTTTAAGGATGAAAAGCTGGTTGTAGAAAGCAGATTTCTAGTGGAGGAGGAAGCTAACATAAAAGGTTACAGTGTTCTGCAAAGCATCTACTGTTATTGGTTTTTACAGTGTTCTGCAAAGCATCTATTGTTATCAGTTTCTTAGCTCCCTCCATTTCAGTCCTATCTGTTGGTTTGTCTGCTGCTTGGGGGTTGCATCGGGGATGGAGCATTGCCTGCGGGTGTAGGGGATTGTGTCACTGACAAAGCTGGAAGAGACATGTTCTGTCTTTTGGAGAGCTGGAGGTAGAAGGCCAGCAGTTGGAGGCTTCCAGTCTTTGGAGGGTTTTAACTGACAGTAAATTAGTGTCTTAATAATTTGTAAAGCTGGGCTTTTTTTTTTAATTCTGAGATGCTGTGAACAGCACTTGTGTGCTCTCTACTCACACAAGCCACCAAATTAGGCTGAACTGATGTGAAAGTTTTCAACCAGTACTGATGTTACCATATGCAGACAGGCTTCAAATCAGGCAAAAGAGGGGTGTGAATGAAGGTCTGTTGCATCTCGGGTGAGTGTCGGTCTGATGAGCTTTTGGGGTGTGGAATAACAGAAGGAGGAGCTGTGTTTTGGTTATGCAAGGTCCTACGTGTATCTGTGTCGCAGCCTTTCCAGAAGTCAAAGCAGGAGCCATGGGTTGGGGTCAAAGAGCAGGTTGAGTATCTTGTTGGCACTGTTTGGGTATGGGGAGTGGTGGCACTGGAAACTTGCCACCACTCCCCATTGTACCTGTAAGGTAGGCATTACCTGTGTCCATTGTTTCAGTGCACCTGAAACCTGTTCCAGGAGTTGAGCTGTGGGAGAACCTGGCAGGAGGAAGAGGAGGGGGATTTCAAGAATGTTTTGTTTGTTTTTTGGTCTCACCGATATTGAGATTCTGCAAATCTGTTTCAGTATCAGACAGCAAGCTGGTAGCAGGGCTATGAGTTCTGGTCTCCTACTCTGGTGTTAGGACAGCCAGGTCACACTGTCTTCTGAGCCCTCTGCCTGCATCATCTTCAAGCAGCTGTGTTGTGTGAAACTGTTTGGCTATGGCAGCTGCAAGCAATTGGGCTGGTTGTTCCAAAAATTTCCCTCACCTTAGAGCTGATAACTGACAATTCTGTGCACTTTCTAATTCTTGCAGCTCTTTATGTGCAAAGTCAGGGTCGCAGCCAGCTGATGACTAAGCTGTGTCTTCATTTTCCAATGATGCAGCATTGTCTGGAGAAAGAGGTTGGAAATGGGGTAAGTCCTCCATTGCAGCCCTAATCCTGGTAGTTTTGGAGCAATGAAGAGATTAAGGAGGACAGACCAGCTGCTCATCCAGAGCAGCAGAGGTTGGATGAGGGTTTGTGTAGAGTCTGAGGTATGCCCAGAGCAAGCCTCTGCGCTTGAGCAGTCAACAAATCAGTGGGGTGGAGACTGAGGTGTCCTTTAGCTTTTATTTGCCTAACTAGCATTGTTGTCGCATTTATAGCTGTGTATTTCACATCTGTCCAGGCACCACTGCGCAGCGTAAGGGATTTTTGTTTGTTGTTTTTCATGTGGTGATGGCCTTATTTCCAGGTTGTAAAAGTAAATAAACTTTGAATGTGATAAGGAGCAATACCGTAGATGGCCAGGAGGTGTCAAACCAGCTCCACAAAAATTCCTTTGCCTGGTTTACCAGGCAAGAGGAACCTGTGAATTGTGCTCTTGAGAATATTATGATCCCATTGTTGCTAAATGCATCCTGCTGTAAGATGGTGTGGCTTTCATTCTCGCCTCTTGTTATGGTTCTACTTCCAAAGGGACTTAGTACTACACCAGCCTGTGGTGCAAGAGGTGCTTTTTGCCTGTCTTGCTAAATATTTCAGTTTTTCACCTGATTCTCGGAAGTTTAGTAGGGGAATAAGATCTGCCTATGTGGGATGTGCACCTGTGTCTGTTAAAGGTTCTGCTGTGTAAGGACTTGGAGTGTAGATGTTTTGCTCTTGGTCTCCCTGCATGCTATGGGAAGTGATTTAACTGATTTTTTAAAAAAACTTTTTTTTTTTGTTCATCCTTTAAATTCCTTTTGCTAATGGCTATTCTGTCACAAAATAACTATCTCAATGACATTGGTTAAGAAGAAGCAAACAAAAGCAAAATGTGCTGTTGGAGGCAGGGTAGAGGAGGATGTGGAAAGGGAGAAAAGAAGGAAAGATCTAGGATGCACAGCTAGTTCTCGGAAAATTCCTGAGTACTGGGAACATCAGCATGTACATATTTGCAAGCTGCATGTGAAAATTATGGAGATGGTATATAGCTTGATAGCCAAGTAGTAGTTTAGGCTGTCTTGTGATGAAACAAGTGCTTGGTACTGTATTCACTCTTCTTTGTGTGGGAGGGAACTGTCTGGTGATAAGAAAAACTCATTCTGTGCACAGTTTTGCCTCTAAGAAACTCATCTGTGGCCTTTGGGGTGTTGGTTCCCTGCATCCTGGAAGGAGGGGGCTAGAGAGAGATGGTTGTGGCAGACACTCTGTTTCCTTGCAGTTATGTCCAGATTCACAGCTGTGAGAGCAGGTTTGTCCAAACTCACAGCTGTGGGACCTTGATGAACCATCCAGGAGACTCTTTGTTTTCCTGTTTTTTAGAAAAGACAGATGCTTTTCAAGTTAATTTATGGTGGGCGACTTAAAACTTCAGTTTTGCTTTAGAAGGTGGTATGATGAACCCTGGAAGGAAAAATTATTCCTACATCTTGAGTCTGTTAAAGTGGGTGACTGCTACTTTGGCTGGCAACCAGGTGGCATACCCTTCCAGTTAGGGACTGGGTTTGGGAGCAGTCTTGCCATCTCCGTCCCAGCATGTAGGTCCCTAAGCTCTCCAACGGGGTGTGCAGGGCACCTGGAGTCACCGGGAGGGCTGCTGGAGCTGTGATTTGGAGGTGATCTTGTAAAGCAGGGAGCATGCAATATTAAGTTATGGTGTCTCGATGCCTCAGCTCTTACATTGTGACAGCTGTGGTGTTTTTCAGTTAATTTAAACATCTATAATGGCTTGTTTTGAACTGGAGAGAGAGATCCACTTCCTGTTGGGGTTGCAGAAATAACACGCGGGAAATCACTGCACTCAAGCAGAGGAAATAACTTGCCAAAACATGTTTGGTTGTTGCCAGCATGATTGTTTTTGACTCAACTGCTGCCTAAAACATAGCCTCTGTCTTGGATCTTTTCTCCAAAACTACCTTATACCCAGCCCTCACAAAATCAAGAAGATCATAAAGAAAATCCTGCTTGGAAGAGAGCCTGGGCCTCCGCATGAGGAAAATTTTGTCCAAGTGCCTTCATGTCTGCTTCTGTTTTGGCAGCAAGATACAAAATTGCTCAGCAAGGAGGTATGAGAGATAAATAAGATTTGTGTAAGTGAATCTCACATTATCTAGGAGGGGAAGTGAAGTCATGGTCAGACCTGGAGCCTATCCAAAGCTCTTCTAATCACAGAGATGGGGTTAACTAGGTTATTTCAAATACCTTGGCTCAGTAATGAGCACTCTAAGTTATTTAGGAATAACTTAAGGAATTAATGGTGCATTTTGTCCTTGAGAAGAAAATATTTCCCTTAAGCTCCATGGGGGCTTGGCAGGGAGGGGGTTGTCTCTAGGTTCCTCCCATAATGGTTACTGTACAGACAAGCTTAGGACCCCCTCGATCTTTGCATCTGTGAATTGGAGGACTGTTTTCTTTCAACATTAGAGAGCACTTGTCTGTTGGTTATTTTAGTGACTTCCCAAAGCCCCTGCAATAAGACAGTCAACAGTATTTCGGTGCCTGATGGCATATTTCAGAAGGAGTGGGCTTGTGCGTTTGTCATGCTCTCTCCCACATAGTAAACTCATTCTTTATATTCAGCTGTTGGCCGATGGGGGGCAATAAATGATTTA
This sequence comes from Haliaeetus leucocephalus, assembly GCF_000737465.1. Taxonomy (NCBI): domain Eukaryota; kingdom Metazoa; phylum Chordata; class Aves; order Accipitriformes; family Accipitridae; genus Haliaeetus; species Haliaeetus leucocephalus. Next base: position 3,266,674 of record NW_010973013.1, on the reverse strand, counting down.
TAACTACGGCAACAGTTGCTGTGGGAAACTGGCATCAACAAGAATCTTTTTCATGTCCACATCAATGAAAGTATTAAAAATCTTCCCACTCAGAATCAGGTGAGACCATTTGTGACACTTCCCAAAAAGGTGGTGTAGAGGTAAGTCAGATTGAAATGATATCACACAGAATGTCTGGTACAGGAACCGAAGACCCTTTCAACTGCCTCAAGTTGGAAGTTTCTGTAATCGGATCAAAGAAATGTTTTCTGCCCCCAGCTGAATCTGGGTTTTCTGAGAATGGGGGTTGACAGTGAAGGTTGGTAGAATCTGCTTTTGATGGAGTTGCGCTGTGTCGGTTCAGAGATTTCTGCAAAGCAAAAGATCTCATGGTGTGAATTCAGGAAATGTAGGAACACAGGTACTTGTAGTCACTTTTTCAGCTGACTGGCTTCCAGCACTTGTAGGTTGGAAGGAGCTTGGGTCCTCTCCAAACCTGTGGTTCTCTGAAGCTTTATTGTGCATTCGGGCTCCTCAAAGCAAGGTGTGTAGCTGAAATAGAGTTTGTAGATACAATTAAAGATTTGGTAAAGGCGTACATTTAGTGGAGGAAACTAACAGAATGAAAGGAAGGTTGTTCTGGAAAGTATGAACTCTGGTGGATGCTTCAAACTAAATGACTTTACCTTTAAATAAAAGGAGTTTTAAAGTGACAATTCCTTTTCTACAGTCTTCTCATTTCCAGTGAAATATTTTCATGTTTATAGGAAGGGTTTTTCCCTCACATCTGTAAATAAATTGTTCTCTAACTAAGGTAATTCCACAGAAGACTCCCTCTGTAAGGCACTGAAACCTGCACTTGCTGCTGCTTTGTGAAGAGGTCTGATAAAAATTTTGGAGCTTGGTTGGTGCTTCCAGGGGTTGTTGCCTACCCCATCCTCCCCCCCGTCCCCTCCCCAGGTCCATAAATTCTAACTTAGTTTGCCAATCTTTGCTTATTCTAGATGAATTTTTCTAATGTGTATTAGTGCCGTGATGACCACTGCTAGAAACTGCAAGCAGAAGAACCGCAACCGTCTGCTGCGCAGGAGGCTTCTTTGGCTGCACATCCCTGGATCTTCCAAAGGCACCCCACTGGAATGATGATCAAGCCAGCCTGATGCATGATGTGCTGAACCTGTAAAAGATGGGAAAAATTAACATTTGCATTTCTATACAATTAAAGCCTGAGTGGAACAGCACTAGGTGGCATCCAGGTCCTTGTTGGTGCTTCCAAAATGTTGCAAGTAGGAAACCACGCTGCACACGCTGGTGGGCTGATTAACATCCTCCTCCTGTGTCCCTGGTAAGGTCACCCTTGTCTTCGCACCACGGGTCAGAACCGTGGTCCTCACTGCTCTTTGTGGATGATCTCCTTTTATTCTGTCTTTTAGGACAAGCGTATCTTGTTATTGATACAAGGTTGCGCTTAGCTCAGAAGTGGTGTCTCAATATTTTGCTTTTCTGGAAGCTTGAAGTTTGAAATGAGATTTCAATTCAACTTGGAAATGGTACATTTGCACAAGAAATGAATTTTGAGCAGACTAATAGTTTGATGCACCAAAAAGGGGGAGGGTGAAATGAATGATAAAGGAGGGAAAAATTAAAGAGAAATATTGACGGTTTATGGCTGTTTTTATTGAGGAGAGGCTGAAGCATTTTATTTTAGTATTCTAACAGAACTGCTGACTTTTTCTTTGGAATTGATTGTTTTTAAACTGACTTTAGTATTTTCATTTAATATCCTTTAGGTACTCATAAAAGAATCCCCAATTATGTCAGTTTTGGGTTTTTGGTGGCTTTTGTTGTTGTTGTTGGGTTTTTTTTCTGGTTTTGTTTTTAAATTCAAGTCCATTGAATTCATCCATCTTGAATTCAGACTTCAGCCTGAAAGTTTTGTTTCCTACTCAGTCCTGGCAAGGAGCGTCGCTGAGGGGTAGTACAGTGAGCAGCAGTGCAAGTGAAATCCTGCTCCAGAGCTGCTCACCAGATGCGAGATGCTCTCAGTTCTTCGTGTTGTTCAGAACTGCTCTGGGAAGCAGTGGTGTTCCTGGGACTAGTCATAGTCTAGCATTTAAAAATGGATGTGTTGATAACAGTGCTGTAATCCAAACTATTTTGGAAAGGTGACCAAATGTCAGATTGCTTCTGTTGCAGTGAAACACCTAAAATACCCTCAGAAAGAAGTATATATTTGGGGGGGATTGGAAGAGATAAAAATCACCATCAAGGCAGGTTTTTCTTGTCTTTCAGTTTGCAGCTCCAAGCTAGTGATTGCTTTGCAAAACGATGGGGAAAATGCAGATAACAAAACTGCTGTAGTACTCCACCTCCATCTGCGCTGCCTTTGTGATCCATCACGCAGGCAAGCCTCAGCATGTGCCCCTTTGAACGTGACTTTTGGCTCTCTGTCTCGTGCTGCATCAGTCTGTGCCCTCTGTGGGGAAGGCTGTTGCAATATTCTTAAAATGTTGGAGTGACAGAAAAAAAGAAAGAACTTGATAATCAGTTTTTACGTAAAGCAGTGATAGCACTTTTGGAAATACACAGAACTTAAGTGCACTCAGGGACCATAAAGGATGCCAATCTGGTCCTTGTGAGAAGATGTCTGTAGAAAAGGGAGTTGAATAAGCGTGGTCTATGTGTCCAAATTAATTTGTACAGTGTGTTTCTCTGCTGCATGAAGCTTTGCTAGTGTGTGCAGAATCTCAGCTATCATTGATTTTTAAGTGTAATTTTAGTTCCCATGGCTTCAAAAAGCACCTCCCAAAAGAACCAAGCCTAATTTATTGGTGAACAGGCTGAATACGCAGGTGATCTGAAATAGCAAGTCCCCATTCTTTGCTGGCTGGTGTGCTAGTCCTGGTGATGTTGCTTTGTTGTCCACACTTAGCCCTTTCCCTGCTGCTAGGGGCTAGTGTGAAAGGGGGAGGGGATCAGAGCAAAATGCTGAAGTTAGGGCAGGGATAGCCATATTTCTGGGACATCGTTATGTTCCTCAGGGGGTGACTGCAAAAAACCTATTCTAAATAAATGCCTCCATTAGTTCCTCTGTAAAGGCCGTATTTCCCCTTTGATGTCTCCACAAATCTGTTGAAGGCAGTGGTGGTTGCAGTGTGGCATTTGCCACAGCTGAAACTTCTGCTCTAGACTGAAGCATGTGGTTATGCAGAGGCTGCCCTTTTGAGGGGGTCTGATACTGAGATGTCATTGATGTGCTGGGACATTAAACTGGTGGAGAGAGTAGCCGAGGTCTGGGAGGGCAGGAGGTGCCATTTGCTGAGGCTGTTGAGAGCTAGTGAACTGCTGGAGGGAGTTCAGCATACAATGCTGAGGCCAGGTACAGGAGCTGATGTCACTGTGTCACTCAGGAGAGGAAATGACTGATTAGACAAAGCCTCTAACTTTGAGGCCAAAGACTTATTTTCTCCCAAGGATTTAAGATTAGAGCCTTAATTGCATCTGCTAAGAAATGCCCTGAACGTCAAAAATAGGGCTTGCTGAGTGAGGCTCCAAGTGTCATCGCATTATGGCTGTTGAAGGATTAGGTTAGAGTAGATTCTCTTGTACAAATCTTCCTTCCATTAACCTCCCCAGTCAGCTCGATGCTTTCAGTTGTTGGATTAGCATCTCCTAAGATAGCCTGCTCTTGTTCCTCTCAGCATCCCTCTGTTTCACAGTCCTTCCTTTGGTTAACACCTCTCACTTGCCAGGGCCAAATAAACAGCGCCGTTTAAAAAAACCAGCATTTAACGCTGTTTTGTATGATGGTACTGTAATATCTTGAAGAGAAGGGAGGCTTCGCGGGGGGGTGTGTGTCTCATCTGCTCCAGCTATCTTAACTGCAGCATTCTGCATTTCTGTACTCTAAAAGGGTTTGAAGTATGATTTAATGGGAAACAATTCCGGCTCAGTATGTGAAAAGAGGAAAGGCTGACAGAGCAGAAGGGAGGTGTATGTGTGCAAGAAATTCTTGTTCATTAGAGGAGGGGGGGAAACAAAAATGAGTGACTGTGCAAGTTCAACTCTGATGTGTGCCTCGAGGGTAGAACTCAAGTGCAGCCCTGTAATTTCCTTTTAGAAATATGAATACAGCTGCAAGGGATGAGAAGTCTTAAAACAGCTGCAGATATCTTCCTTTGCTTTCCAGGCCTTGCCAAAGGGGGCCTCTAGGAGTTGGTGTAGTGTTTTATTCTGGTTCCTCTTGCCTTTGTATCTGAGCCGTCTTGTAGCAATTAGAGTGGGTTTTGTGGAGTCTGGTCACCCCATGTTTCTCTTGGAGCTTACATGGAGATCCTACATTTTTCATCTCCTCTTGTCACTGTGGTGCCAGTGCAGCAATGTCGTCTGTGGTGGGTTGACCTTGGCCAGCTGCCAGATGCCCACCCATCCACTCTTCTGCTCCCTCTCCTCAAGGGGGCAGTGGGGGAGAAAATAAGATGGAAAAAGCTTATGGGCAGAGATAAAGCTGGGGAGATCACATACCAATTACCATCATGGGCAAAACAGACCAGACTTTGGGAAAATTAATTTGATTTATTGCCAGTTAAAAGAGATTTGGATGGTGAGAAACAAAGGCAAAAGTGAAACAGCACCTTTCCCCTCCCCTTTGTCCCAGGCTGAACTTCACCCCTTCATTCCTGACACCTCTACCTCCTGTGTCCCCCTCGATGGGGTGGTGCAGGGGGATGGGGGCTGCGGTCAGTCCACAACAGCTCCTCTCTGCCGCTCCCTCTTCCTCACACTTTTCCCCTGTCCCAGTGTGGGTACTTTCCCTGGGCTGCAGTCCTTCAGGATGAACAGGTTTTCCACAGGCCACGGCTTTCTTCAGGAAATATCTGCCTCCTCTGGTGTGGGGTCCTCCATGGGCTGAGTATGGATACCTGCTCCACCATGGTCTCCTCTCTGGGGTCTGCAGAGCAATCCCTGCTCCGATGCCTGCAGCACCTCCTCCTTCTCTGATCTTGTGCTCGCAGGGCCGTTTCTCTTGTTTTTTTTCCCTCGCTCCTCTCTGTCTTTGTGGTGTTTTGCCCTCCCTTAAGCAGGCTTCCCCCCAGGTGCCGCCATTTTGTCTGAGGGGCTGGGCAGGGCCCTGCGGTGGGGCAGCTGTGGGACTGACCCCGGCCTCTCCTCACAGAGACTGCCCCACAGAAACCCCCTCCCAGTGCCTCCCCACGGGCACCCAATACCTCACCAAAGAGTATGTGCTAAACAAGTGCTACTCACTCAGAAGAAATCCAGGAACTGCTTCAGTTTTGCTTCATCATGCTCTTCAGAGAGTTTCCAGCCTCATTTCAGAGGGCTGGTTCCTGCAGCTGGTTTGGGGTGTGGATGCCTGACTGGGTAACAGGCTGACTGAGATGAAGAACTCCCCTTTTTTTGGTGAGCACCAAACTGCTTTCGTATAGTGAGTAAAGTATTAGGAGAATAGGGACTGGATCTGGAGATGAGGGTCAATGATCTGACTGAAAATGAGGAACTGCCTCCTTGACAGCTGTCCTCATCCCTTACCTTGCTCTGTGGTTTCCTGCTCACTCCCTCTTCCTAATTAGCCCTCAAATAGCCTCTGCAGGGTGCTTAGCACTTGCACCCAAATCCACAAACCTTTGCTGAGAACTCTGAAACACGCTGGCTATACATTATTGGAATTGCCTTGGTGTAATGTTGGTGCAGACACAAAGGTGTATCTGCTTTGGAGTGGGCACCTGGTTTTGGAGCTGTGATGACCACCTGCCAGCACTGCGTATGAAGCTTGAGAAGGTATTTATAAATAAGCTGTTAATTACAGGGCTGCAAATGGCTGTGAAATCAGCTAGTTGAAAGTTAGGCAGAGGTTTGCAAGAGGAATAAAGCTGCAGCTAATTTAACTGGCCTGTTTCACAAAGGTGAGAGACAAGGTGTGCTTAATTAGGAATGTGTGAATTGACAGGTGGGATGGGGCTTAGATCACCTGTCTTGTCCGGAGTCCTGTCTCTGGCAGTCCTGGCCTCTGTATTTTAGAGCAAGGTGCAAGAGACCTGCCATGGGCAGATACAGTATTTCATCCTAATGGAGGGCATAAACCCAGCTGTGATCTCTGCTTCAGAGTGCTTGGTGTGAGCTGTTGGGAAATTTATGAATTAGACAAGAACTGAAGATCCCCAAGGGATCTGGTTTCCAGTCACACCTCTGTTCAGATCCTTTGCACTCCCTAGGACCCCTCCTTGAAACTTCAGATATTCGAGGAAACAAAGCAAATGAACCCAACCCTGACCTGTCAAGGCTCTTTTACCTCACTCTCAGTGGAGTCATCCAGAGTGCAGGCTCTCTTTAAATCAACTTTATATAAGCTCTTAATTACACAGCTTAAAAAAAAATGAAGCAATGGCCAGATGTGAAACAGGGTAAGACATTGACTCCTACTTGTAAAGAGGACGTAGGGGGCTTTGCACTGAAATATATTTAACTGTTTAAGTGCTACGCAGGAGTCTAGAGGTTTTGCAGTTGTTGGTCAGGAGACTGCTGATTAGACGTGTTGGAAAGGTTTTGTGATGAGCAGGCAAACCACACTGCAGCCTGGTGGTTGTTGTTCCTCTCCCACTCCCTTCCCCAAAATACAGTAGATCAATCTTATGGTGATGCTGCCTCCTATTCAGGATCTGGTCTATCTTCATGTAACCCTCCTGCTGTGTCAAAGCAAAACCCAAATAATGCAATGACGGGCTGAAAGTTGTTCAAGCTGCTTTCCAGCTCCATACAGTTTGCGCTTATATAGCTGTCCTTCAGGAGAGGCAAGTGTGATGCTTCAGTTGGGTGAAACAAGTACTAGGGTGCTAATGGACCCACATAGATTTATTCCTTCAGCTCTAATGCTGAGATATGCAGCTGTTTGGGGCTTGTGTACTCTGACTTGGCCATGAGCAGAAGAGTTTCCCTGTGGAGGTAGCAGGGGGTGGGCTGGCTGCCAGGGGAAGCTCACGGAGGTTTGGGGCTGTGGAACTGTGTGGTCTTGTGTCCTTCCAGACATTGGGCACATGGGAAACAGAAATGCCTTTTTCAGTGTTATCCAAGCAGTTGTAGAGTCCTTAAATATCTGTCTAGTAGGACACACTCAGAAAAACTTACACTTTGACACAGCTATACCTTCTTTTGCAGCAAATGTCTGCTGTGTCCAGAACTTCAGACTCACTAAGAGTCGTATGATGAAAAACTAATAGAGCAGGTTGAATGGGTCAGGTTGAAGAAAGGTTGGTTTATGTTTTTGTGAATAAAACGCATGATCATGTTGTGATATCTTCTGGGAAAAGCTGCATTGTGGTTGCTGTTACAGGAGCTTTTTTGCCTAGCTACTGGTTTGTTCAGTGAAATATTCAGAAATTGCAAAGATTCAAGAATTTTAGTACATATAATTGCTTGCTCAAAATTCAAACTGAAAAGCAGCTGTAATTTAGGGTTCATTTTGTTTCTGGTTTTTGCCCGCTTCAATTACTTAGGAAGCAGAAATGATGCCATATGGCTTAGGCACCCACTTGCGCATATACCACAAGCACAGAGGCAGCAGTGTGGCGAATTGTTCCAAGAATAATTACTCAGCTGAATGTTGCTTCTGTGAGCTATTTGGAAAATATTTGCTAATAATCACTTTCTGCATAAAAGTCAGTATTGGTTTGTAGATAGCAAAATGAGCTATATTTGTCAGCTAATTTATTCACAAACATTTCAACCAAAGCTTGTTTTTCTAAACAAAATATCTGTGTCAATAGATACAGTTTTGCTTTAAAACTCAAGAGCTTTATCAGCCATTACCTGAACCAGCAGCTAAGTTAAAACTTTTGCAAAGAATCTTATCTCTTTAAATATTCAGCAGTAGAATTAAATAGGTGTTGAGAGAAACCAAAGATTTTAAAAACAAAATGAGGAAATTATCAGTAGGGGTTCTGAAGTCTGGTTGCCTCACTTCCTTCAGTGGCAATCTAGGTAGCCTTTTCCTGGAGAAGTGGCACATGAGGACTTTCCATCTGTAAGTGCAAAGCCTAGATGAGAAATGGGAATTACTCTATTACAGTGAGATGGTTGCAGTGTCAGGCTGCGTGGACTCATTGGATATTGGAGGAAGGAATAAGCACTGGGCTGCATGTGTGTTGTTTTGCTCTTGCTAGGTTGTCCAGAACCACGAGGCTGGCATTTGTGTTTATTATAGAAAAATAATCAAAAGCATTAATTCTAATAAATAAAAGTAACTTGGAGAGAAGGTTAAGCAGGGAACAACTGCTGCATTATCCTCTGCCATATAGGTGCTTTACAGTCACCTTGCAGTGAAGAATGGCAATGCATGTGGTGGGTGCCTTGGGAAATTTAGCTGAGCAGAATACAAATAGCTACATCCTATACAGTCAGATCACATGGATAATATTCCTATACATAAGTATAGGTATACTTAATGTACAGACCATACTGGTGTGGATTTTACCGATTTCTCCTCCCCCCAAAGAAGGCGTACTTTACAGTCATGCACAAAATGTCTTGGCAAAATGTCTTCACATAGCAGTATCTCCTAGAAATGTGTTTCTTATGGAATTGCATGTCCTGTGTCCTGTTGCACTTAAGGATTCTCCTCCAACTATCTTTCCAGCCTGGTCCTGCTGCTTAATTCTTGAGGTCTAATGAGATCATTGCCCAAGGTGAAAGTACTATGGGCAAGCTGTGCCTGCACAAGTCAAATATATGCCAATTATAATGTATTCAAGTGCCTTGCAAAACTGTAACTCTACCGAATTACAGGGCCAGTAGCTATATTTATCAGTAATGAAATGTGAGTCTCTGGGAAGGACAGATGTTTGAGTCACACCACCTGTGCCAGCTGGTGCGTGTTATAGGATGTGACAGAATTAACAGTGAAGATACGTGCCTGACACCAGTGACTGCCTCCCTTTGAGCTGGTTTGGTTTGGTGGCCTCGTTGCTTAGGCTGTGTTATTAGGATGGAAGAGCAGTGAACAATAAAAGTTGTAAGTCAGTGCAGCTGCATAGCCAGCAGCCACGTGGTTATGGATGACAAGAATGTTCCCTGTACAGTCCTGAAGATTAATTCAGAGGTGATTTGTGTCATTCAGTCCACGTGCAAGGGACAATTAGTCCCTTGCGATTTGTTTTGGTCATGATTAGTGCCACATTGCCTTCACAGTTGAAATGCTCTGTGTGCAATGACACTTATGGAAACTGCATCATCTTTCCAGAAGGCAGAAGCAACTGATGCCACCTTCTGTCTTTTACTCCCTTGAAGCAAGCAGTAGGTTGTAAATTCTTCTAGTGTGGCTTTGTGGAACTGGTGCTTTCTTTCCCTCCGTTTAAGCAAGAACACTGGCAAGCTGCCTGCCCTCCCCTGAGAGCCTCATCCTCCAGGTTTATTTGCACACTGCTTGCCAAATGCCTAAAAAAAGGAACCAATCAGATTGCATTTGCTTAATGCATTAATGAATCTGCTTAGGTGTCATCAAGTCTAATTTCTTAGTGAGCTGTGACAGCTTAATGCCTCGGGACTGAATAGCTGAGGAGAAGTTGCAGGGTGATGGATGGCCAGAGGAGTGCTGAAACCTGAGGACTTTACCATGCCATGTCCCCCAGCCCAGAGTTAAACTCCCCTGGGTACTAATGGAAGCATGTAAACAAAAAACAAAGATGAAGGTAGGTCTCCCTTCTTGTCATTCTTGCAGCAAACATGTTATTTGCTTTGTGGTTAATGCCCTTTGCCAAAGGAACTTGAACTCCTTGGCTAGCTGCATGGGAGTAGATTTTACTTGTTAGTGTTTGAGTCATAGTTTCAAAAATTTTTTTTAAAGGATCATTTGGGAATGCAGGATTATAATAGCCTTTGTTATTCCTGGCAAAATGCATGTGAAAACCAGATTAAATATATGCTAGCTCCTTCCCTGTCTCCTGTGGTGATGCATCGACAGCTCTGTAGCAGATATGTTTTATGTGCAAGGGCTGGTACACAAAATTCTGACACTTCTGAAAAAGCAGCCTGTAGCCAGTGGCACTGACCCTCAAAGAAACAGTGTGCTGCATGCCTCTTCACACTGGGAAGGCCACTCAGCTGCTGAAATGACAGCGGCTGGCCTTTTGGCTGGTGTGAGGAGGGTGCCTGGATCCATCCTTACAGGGGTCCACCAGGGCTTTTGAGGTGAGCCTTAGCAGATGTTCAGTCCAAACAGACTGCATTAGAGCTCAGAGGAACAGGTCAGTGGTTTTCCTTCATCACACACAGTTAGGCTTGCCTTAAATGCCCAGTGTAACAGGCTTCAAGGCTCTGCAGCCAGACCCTGTGTTCACTCCTTTGTTGGCTGAACCGGTGGCACATTTTGGTCTATCTCAGGCAAGGTTCCATTGCTGAATGCTGTGCCCATCTGGATTGCAGGAGTGTGTGCAAGTCTTGTGTGCACCGTATCCCTTCCACAGCCCCTCCGGGGCTCTCCTTAGGGCTTCATTGGGGACCAGTGGGACCAGTGAGATCCCAGTGGGCCATTCCTTTGCTTTAGGAAAAAAACTGGCCGAGAACTTCCTCTTGGATGTTGTAGCTTCTCTGGGAAGTTTCTAAAACTTTAAACTTCCTACAAAAGCACTAGGCATATTAGCCAAAATATAATTCTTTTTAGTGGGAACTTAACAAGGCAAGTATTTGATGTAAAAATGAGCTGCTTTTGTTTGCACAGCTTTGTCAAATGTTTCAAATGTTTCTGAACCTCTCAACTACTGTTTGGCTGAAAATTATTTTGATCATTTTTGCCTGTCCTGTGGAAAATAGAAGACCACAACCAAACTATGTGTTTGGAGAAAATATGTATTTTTATTGAAGAATATACTTCCAGTGAAGGTTTTTATTGCCTCTTTAAAAAAATGCACAGACTCCAGGCTACATAAAGAAGCTTTATTCCATCTTTTAGTCTGTGTGCTGAAGGTTTTCCCCTGACATTTAAAATCAATTACAGGTTTGCTATTAGCACTGATGGAAATGAGATAAGACCTAAACTGTCATCTCTTCTCGTGGTTTCCTGTGGCTCCTGTGGTTAAAAGAAAAAACCAACCCAACCCAAACCCAAACCCCAAAAACTTGAGCAGCCAGAATCAATCAGCCCTAGGGTATATTATAATTTCATGGCCAGTGTTTGCCCCACAGACCCAGAGATCTTTGACAGCTGTAGAGAGCAAGATGACTCTGCCTGAGCCTCCAGCAGAGCCTGTCACAGTATTAGACTTGCCATTAGACCCAGATTTCAAGGACACTTCTTTATTTGGGCACTTATCTTACACTCCTGGGTACAAACAATACAAATCTCCACTGTCTTTCAGTAACTGCTCAAAAATCATCAAATTCAGCATTATCCACATTGATACGGAGCAGCACTCGATGCCCCACAGCACAGCACAAAACTATTCCCTGCAGGAAGGTCACCTTTTAGTCCTCTCATTTCTTGAGAGGCAGCATATCTTGTAAAAAGCCTCGCTGAAAGTCTCAGAAAATGTTGTTAACTAGATGATGGAGTTTTATGTTCAAGAAAGATGGTGGAGTCCTGGCTTTGCTTTAAGATAATGGTGAAACCACTGACATAATCGCTCTCACTCAGATAAGGAATCGAATGATACAGCATGAGTAACGTGTATGAAGAAAGATTTGTTTCCTTAGCAGCTGAAGCTATCACAGTGGTATCCACAGTATCTCAGGACTGAGCGATGGGAAACCAGTGACCGTCCAGGCTGAAAACTTGTGTTTCCAAATTCTGTGCCTCGGTTTCCCCATCTGCAAAGAAGGGATAACCCTACTTGGCTAGTTTACCAAAATGCTTTCTTATCTGTGGCTGAATGCCTAGAGTTTCTTGCAGAAAAATGTGTGGTGAAGGCAAAGTGCATGCTGATGAACTTCCCTTGATCCTGAGGAAAAAAACATAGAAAGGATCTCTAGCCTAAAGCAAGCTTGCAGTGTAGCTGGGCAAGACCATCAACAACATGTGGAGAAGAACATACTGTTGTAGCCGGAGAGCAGAGAGGATATGAGAAGGTATATGTGTACTGCAAAACGCAGCGCTCCATTGAGCGGCTGACCCTTGTTCTTGGTGAGGCTGTGTGGGATCTACTTTGAAGGGCCTTGAGGAGCAGCTGGCTTGGGATCTACAAACTGGTTAGCAGTCACCTCTACCCAGGCACTAGTTCCATGTGAAGTTTTTCTCCCTGCCCCCAAATTCTCCTTTTTTTGGCGCTCACATAGTCTCTTCCAGATGTACTGATGTTTCAATTACCTGCCTGCCTCTAGGTGCAGTCACAGAGGCCTAATTTTGCACGGAGGCTCGAATTGCTTTGAGCTCTGCCAACATGGGATTTATGGCATTTCAATACACTTGTTGTTTGCCTCTTCGTGAGCAAACTCTGCTTCATACAAAAGGCTTAGCGCACAACTACCAGCTTGATGAAAAAGAGCTGTCTGCTAAATGAGCTGTTCCCACCGTGCTGCCACTGCCTCAGAGCGGGCAGGGGTGATGCCATTCCTCCTCAGTTCTCCCACCGATGCGCTGTGCCTGCAGAATTCCCCCATACTTCATTTCTGGCATCTAGTGTAAACGATAGCTTGGCTATTTTTCATTTGTTATTATCGTCTGCTGTGGGCTAGTGACTGGAAATCATTTTCTGCCCAGGACTGACAGGGATAATGCGATTCAGAAGAGGAGCCGTTTCTCAAAATGTCCACAGGCTGGGCATGGCAGCTGTTTGATTTCAGCAGGGTCAGACTCGGTCCTCTAATTCCTACTATTTCCCTTCCCTGCCCCAGGAGGTTCAATGAAGGGAAAAGGAGGCAGGATTGCATCCTATACAATTGTATTTCAAAAGCACCTATATAAACAAACAAGTAAAACCAAAGTCCACCGCCCCTTTCACACAAGTTAAATTCAAGGTAGCCATACAAAACTTTTTCTCCACTGCAGGCACAGAGTTTTGTTTAAAATAGTGAAGGTAAAAAGGGGAATATATCCATCTACCACTGCAGTCTCCTCCATGAATTTATTGTGCTCTGTTAATACTCAGATTTTGTTGTTGTTTGGTGGTTTTTTTTTTTAAAGAAAAATCCACCAGACTGTGCCTATTTTTCCTTTCTGTAGCGCTCAGGCAGCTAATTTCTGGAGCTGTAGAGGATTTGAATGGAAAGCCGTTAACAAGGAAATGGGGTCCTTCCTCATCGTGTCTCGTCTCCGTGTTTATTTTGTCGCGACGTCCTCCAGTACAGGAAAGTGAAGAAGAAGCTGTTACATCACTGTCTGTTTGAGACAGGCCGTTACCTGCCTGTGAGTCTGGGTATCCTCCAGCTTGTGGTATGTGCTTTGCCAAGCTCTTATCAGGGACTGATGAAAGTGTGTTTCAGGACCTCTTCAAAGTTGATGGCAGGTAAAATGAGTTGCAGGCCTAATTTCTCTTGTCTCTATCTCCAATTCAAGTCTCTATTACCTTTATTACATAGATGTTCAATAGCCTAAACAAGTCTTTTCATCTGATAACATTTTTATTTTTCCATCGAAATGATCACACTTTTTTGTCTTTCAGAAATGAATGAAACAAGATCTTTTCCAGCTGTTTCTAAGACTTACAGTAAAGAAACAGCTCTGATTCTCTGTGTCACTTTTCTCCCAGTGAATTCAGGGCCGGCCACTGTCTGACCCATGCTGTGAGATCGGGGGTACGGAGATGACTTAGCAGATCCAGCATCCCAAACATGGTTTGGTGGCTGCCACCTGGTAAAACATGTGGGAAAACATGGGCTTCTAAACATGCCTACCCTGCACCTTCATCCTTCATCTCCATGGTGGTCTGTCTGTTACCATGAAAGTACCTGTTGTTTTACAGGTTTTGAGTTTGTGTGTTCTCTGCTTGTAAACTTCATGAGCCGTTTGTATCAGAAATGCAGTCCTAAAGCCTTAGCCCTGCACTCCAAACTGTGCCGACAAATTTTCTGCTTGGCAGATGAATGGTACTGAGGGGAAAAATGGGGCTCTTGAGACAAGTGCAACTAATCTTTCTGTAGGTGCAGAGGGATTTTAAAGTCTGAGGACTGAACTCTGCATCACTGGGGCTCAATTCACGGTTCTTGCCTTGGCTTTAATGTGGTGTTGTGGGAAAGTGTTTTATTTTTTGTGCAGCTTTGATGTTGTGCAGCTGCCTCACTGTGTACAGTAGCTCGCTGAAGCACTTAAAAGCAAGTCATCAGGGCCTGTAACCCCTGCAGTTGTACTTCAAGGCAGCAGAGGGGGTATAGGAGGGCTGCAGTTAGCACTTTGTGTTGCTCTGTAATAGTGGTCCGTGGTGCAGCATCGGTGGAGCTAATGGACTTTGCCCACCCCTTTAGAGGTGCACCAGCCCAGGTCTGCCTCCAACAGACAGGTACCCATGCTGATGTTCAGGAGACTGGGCATTCAGTAAAAACCATAGCATCTGGGTTCAGTTTTCAAAATTATTTGTGCTAAATTCTGGTAAACCTGGGGGAAGGCTTTGGTCTTTTGAGTCATTTCTAACTCTCAGGAATATGAGGAGTGTATTTGCATACTCTGGGTTAGCAAAGTGGCTTGCTGGTACTGCTTTTACCATGCCTGTGCAAAAAACAGGGTATTTTTTTTTCTTTTTTCTTGTGTCCATCTGCCCCCAGACTTTGTGTTTGCAAAGGGCATCTTGAGGTGATGATTGGTTTCTTGTTTTGGTTTTTTTTTTTTCCCCTTGTTATATAACAACAACAGTTCTGTTAATGTAAAGCAAATGAAATGCAGACCTGTACTAGACAGCAGGCACTAGCAGCTGGTTTCTCTGTGTCCCCAGATGAGGTGCAGCTTCCTGTGGCTGCTGACTCTTCAGGTAGCCAGAGCAAACAGATGGTGAGATGCTGTGCTTGGCAGAGAGTTAAAGCCTGCAATTAGCCAATATGCAGTTAACTAGATTAGCAACATGGGGAACCAAGTGGCCTTGGTTTAGGACCACATGATCCTGAATAAATTAGGTAGCAAAGCACTGTGTGTGTACAGTGTCCTGGATCAGCCAAGGGTGTTAGAGGGGTTCTGGGCAATCCTGAATTGGGCTGTTTTTCTGCTGCCTCATGGAGGTTTCCAGTCTCTGTTCCAGTTTGTGGGTCCTCTTTGGGGACTGGTGCTGTGATGTGCTTGAGTATCTGGGACACCTTGTCCTTGTCCTCTAGGGCACACTTGCAGCTTGGAGCTTATTTGCCTGCATCCCTTTGTATCATGAATGTACAAGAAGCACCCTGAAGTCCTTTTTTCAATCCTTACAGAAGTTAAAATATTCTCTGTGACTTCCCAGGCATACAGCAATTTCTATTCCACTGCTATATTGAAGAAGCACTGGAAATAGGCTTTTGCCTCATCAAGGTCTGATCTGGAAATGTGTCTGAGGTAGGTGGTAAGTAGGTTGTCACTGTGTAGAATTAGGGTTACTCAGAATGGAGATAATTTTATAATTTCATGGAAGAATCTGAGAAAAAATATCAAATGTCCAGGTCTAGAACTTACTTTCTCACAGAAATAATTGAAACAAGCACTTTTTCACAAATCACATAATTTTTGTGGAATTATTGTGTTCTCCATCAAAAAAATTTGCAAGCTGTAGTCAAGATACTCTATCCATCAACCTGAAAGCTCCTGGTCCCCACATGTAAAGCTCTGATAATGGTTAGCTGGCATGTCTTAATATAGTACCTCTGTAAATGAGGGTAGTGCTCTTAAACCCTATGTTGTTTTAGGTTTCTTTTTGAAACACCTCAGCATTTTCTCTTCCAGCTGACACAATCCCAGTTGTTACCCTGCCACAGACAGTTGTCACTAGATCAAGAGAAGCTGTGTTTTGCTGGTCTCACTGCAGTTTATTTACTCTGAGGTCCTAAGTGAGGTTTGGAGCACTTTTGGCTGCCTCAGTTTTTCAGTGCACTTTAACACTGCTTGAGTCACCTCATGAAGAGGTGTTAAGTGCCACTTGTGGCAATGCAAACTGCTCTGGGCTCATCAGAGGGAATTTGCAATGTAATTGTGAGTCCAAAGTATTACTGTCATAATTTTCCCTGACCTTAGTGTTTCTGAGTCTGTGTGTTTATGCTTTAAAGTGTAAAGTTGTCATTTCCTTTCCCATTTTCTTTCATAAGCTTTGTTCAGAAAACACATCTCCTTTAAGGAAACCAAAGCACTGTTTTTCTGAGATTTTTGTTTCAGGCAATGGCCTCAGCATGCAGCAGTGCCGAAGTCTTCCACTGCAACAGAGAATTCTGAAAATGTAGATGTTGAAGCCACAGGTTTTTCTACCTTGCATGTTTTCGTATCTTAACAGCTCTTTTCTGCTTGCCTTCCACGGCATTGAGGTGCATGCCCTGCACACTTCACTTGTCACTCTTTGGATAATTTGATTTATTCTTCATGACAACACTTGGTGGAGGAAGGGTTATAGAAGGTGGTATCCCTCTCAAAGCCTTCAGGCTCCTGCTGATTAGGGGACAGTGTCTAATGAATAAGGAACAGCCAGAGAAGTCTTGATGCTCCCCAGGGCTGGGCAAAACAGAGGCAGATGGAGAGAGGCAGATACAGCAGTATCTGTGTTTTTCCTGTTGTCTGTCCATCTTTCTTCTCTCTTTTCCTATCACTGTGAATTCAGGATTGATAAAAATGAACATTTTAAAAAGGTCTGTATAAGCTCACCAGCTCCAGACCTGTCTGCTGGGCTCTAATTAACATTTGCTTTGTGCACTTGGGCCGTTTCCCTCACAGGCTCGAATGCCACGCAATATTGATCGCCCTTGCCCAATGCACAAATGAGGTTGCCATGGGGAAAGCCCAAGGGCTCCCAGTCCTGCGAACAAAAAAGAAACTGCCTGCGTGCCAGGAGGCTGCTGTGAAGGGCTGTGCTGCTCAGCAAGTGTACTATGTGAAAGAAAATGTGCTGAGAGGAATAGCTGAGCAGGTTTCTGGGTACAAGCATGTAAGGTGGCATGATTTCCGTCCCTGCTGCAGATGGCGGGGGGAAGCCCTGCTCAGCCCTGTGCTCCTGCCTACGGTGCCCCAAGGCTTCAAAGCAGAGTGTGGAGGTTTAGACAAATAAGTCCAAGATGTGTTTATTGAAATAGAGAGGCCATGCTTCATGTCTAGAGAAAGGGGATTTCAAGGCAATTTTTGTTAACTTGTGAGGAATGATTGGACTGCTCTGTCAGGGAGGACTGGCGGAGGTGCTTGGGGTGCTATGGATGGATGAGAGAGAGGGTTTGATCTCGTAGCAAGGTTTATCCCATGGCTGTCTCAAGGAATGATGTGATAGCCATCACCAGGTTCATTTCCAGGATGCACGTGAACACATGGACACTGCCCCTTCCTTGTGTAATGTAACGCATCATTACAGGGTGTGCAGGTGACATAAGAGCATGGCCACGTGGATGATGCTGCTGGAGGTGAAGTGGTTCTGACACTAGTTAGGTTCAGGACGGAAGGTACTCTGTTCCCTGATTATGGCTGCAATTTTTTTCTTCCTTTTAGAAAGGATGAAATAAAACTTTGGCTTGCTGTTTTTAAGGCTAAGCATGTAGGCTTTCAAGTTTCTCTTTGGTTGCGTCTGTCCCATCAGCTTCAGTATTACTGAGCCAAAAGAAAAGAGAGTGTAAGCAGGTGTTCAGGGAGACTGGACATTAGATGCTCCTGGGTGGTCCTTAGTCTGACCAGCTGACTACCTTTGCTCTACTTTTGTCACTTTTGCGTGATTTAACAATGGTCATGCTTTTCAGTGCTGCTAATGCTGTTTCCCCGTAGAAGTGCTCATTTTGAGACACCCAGGAGCTTAACTTTTTCACTAGAGCTGAGCTTGTAGCTCATTGCTGGCCCCTTCAATTAAAGGGAACAACCAAACACTGTTTTGGGGAAAGTCCTTTGAAGAGCTATTGCCACCAATATTTTATGGTAACATCCCTAGCTGATGGCTGTGCCAGCTCTATTAGATGCACACACATGTAGGAAGAGACAATTCCCTACCTTAAAGGGTTTGCCTTAAAAGAAAATATGGGGAAAGGTGAACAAGCAGCATTTCTGCTACGCTTGCTTTGCAGGCAGGAGCTGGAGTAGATTAAGTCTTGCCTGAAGCCTCCAACACAGCTGAGACAGAATTTTCCTTGTGTCTCTTAAGGTCTAAAGGAGTGCTGGAGTCTGAGGGTAGTCCTCTGCCTCTTGTTTGTAGCAAAAGGGAGAAGCCTTTTGGGAGAATTCTCCTGTTTCATGCAGGAGATGTCACATTTGGGGACCCATTTGCTGCAGTCAGCTCATTTTCTGCCGTTCTGTGATATATAGGGTTGTCATTTTCTCACATGTCTGATTACTCAGCCTTGAAGAAGCTGAGAGAATTGTGTGGTTTAAGATGACTCATTGTAAGGCTGAATCCTTTACTCCTACAGCACCAGTACCAACGGGGTGGCTCAGCAGTAACAAGAAGATGCTTCCCTTTGGCTTTGCTGCTGCTTTTACTAAGTGAGGTGACAGTCATCTCCCCAAATCGCAACAGGGTGCGTGTGCTGCCTTTGCTTGTTGGAGAAGGATTGGTAACTCCTGCAGATGGTTTTCTGTGGGGTTTTTTTTTCCCCTGTAGGAGCTGAATTATTGTACATTTTTACAGCTAAAAACCCCTTCCCACTTATCTGTTGGCTTGCAGGTTGGATACAGTGGCTCGGGACTTGCTGCTTAGTGTCTGAATTCCTTTTCTCATAATACCTGTGTGGACACTCTCCATCCAAGCAGTTGTAAAGACAGGTTGAGCTGCCATTCCCCATGGTTAACAGAGAACCTCATGTGAACCCTTGCACCTCTGCACAAAATTTCTCTCTCTGTTTGTGTACATGGGTGTTTATAAAACCAGCCAGCAGTGACCTTGTTATGGAAAATTTCCAAACAAAATATTATTTTCACATTTGGAAGTAGCTTTTGAGTGAGCATAACAACAACAAAACACACACAGTAGCAAAACTAAATTTCTGCTCTGCATTGCATATTGCGTAATTATCACCAGCACAGGGGAGAGGTATAAAAAATTTGTAATGGGGCTGGTGGAGAATTCTAGTTTGGCAGCATTTAGTGGAGAGTGCAGCGACTGTGGACATGCCACATTGGAGAGGGCCAGGCTGAAGCAATTAGCTCTTCTCTTTTCCTAACCTTGCCTGAATGTGGTGCTTTCTGTAGGGCTGGTATGGATTTACACCAATCTAACTGAGAGGGGCTCCAGGCTCACACTGCCTAGCTAAGCAATTTACCATGCAGAGATGTCATCAAATCCTGCAGTGAAGGGGGTGGAAACTTTCCCCTCCCTTTTACCAGTTTCCAGCAGATGCATACTTTGCTGTTTGCTTGGGCGTTGTGCACAGCTTTAGGCATGATTCTCATGCAGTGGTGGCAAGCAGGCAGGGAGGGACCAGGAACATGTTGCAGGTCAGAGTGTGTCCCTGCCTGAAGGTCTGGGTGCTGCTGAGGTCCCTCAGGTGTTTGCGGCTGCGGCACCCAGGGATCTGCCTGCCAGCCCTGCAGGCAAAAGATATTCCTTGCATCTCACGCTCAAGATTTCTTCAGAGAAGTGGTTGCTATGCAGCCTTGTTTATTCCTGGTGTCTGGCACTGTTTGCCTGCTGAGCTCGTACACCTGGAAGGGGGAGCCTGCTGTACTCCTGGAGAAGGGGTCCAGCTTCACAAATGGCTGTCCCTGCTTCCAGTTGTGGAAACACAGGGTCTGGAACAGAAGAAATCCTTGTTTCCTTGTGGGAGGCAACCCCCAGCAGGGTTTTACAGCCCCCAGGGGGAATACAAGCTTAACAACGTGGAGCTAGATTTCCACAGTGAAGGACACGCATGTTTGTGAAGGAGGTTGGTGGATAGCCCTGTCTCATGCGCTGTTGCTTTCTCAGCAAGGTGGTGCTCTGGCGGGGGCTGGCAGGAGCCAGGCAGAGGGGTTGCTTTTACTATGCTCTGGTGGAGGTTGCTGGGTGCAAGCGTCTCTCCCAGAAGGCAATAAAATCTGGGGAAAGATTGATGATTTTTCCTTTTATTTTTCTCTTTTCAAAAGTTGTTTTGAAGTTTTAAAGCCACATGAGGGAAGCTTCTGCTGGGTGACTCCAGCCGTGTGCTGGAGAGTTTGGGTGTCATTTAAAAAAGACACAGTCCTGGGACGTGTGGAAGAGCAGCAACTCTTCAGTGGCGGATGGAAGGAGGAGAGAGGAGGACAGGTGGGAGCTGCAGAGCAGATGGAGTGGTTTGTTGACAGGGAAATGGGAAGCTCCTCTTCATAAGAAGAGCAACAGCCTGGTCTCTGCCTCACCACGGGAGGCAGAGTGAGAGCTCCCACCTTGGCTCAGGTGCTGCCCTCAGGCTCCCAGGGCTTGTTTTGCTGCTGTGTGTGGGCAAATGGGCAAGTCCCCCACTCAGCTCCTGCTCAAACTCCCCTTGCTCTGACTGAGGCCAAAAAGCAAACACTGGACCTTTGGTCCTTCCTGGGCTCCCACTGTTATTTTCCAGGTAGAATCAAGGAAGGTTGAACTCAAATCAACTTTCTGAAGTGGGCCCTGCTGAGGTTTAGGTCAGTGTTATATGGCTCCTGGGGGTGACGGTTCACCCCTGCAGGATAGTAATCAAGTCTGCTCTTGCCAATGGTTTAAATTGCTGAGTTTCACTAAGTTTAAGCATGGCACCTCACTCCAAAGGATGTGGGGGAAAAGTGCATTTTCCTGCAAGCAAAGAGAGTAGAAGCAAACTTTAGTGAGCTCACAGTCTCTCTGATACGTAAATGCCTAGTCCCAAAGCAATATCATGCTACGAACAAATTGCCTCCAGGTTAGCCTCTGTTTTCAAACGCGTTTTTTACTAAAAGCATGAAGCTCTGAAAATTGAATCTGGGAAAGGTGTAGGAGGATGAGGAGGAAAGATCCACAGTCTAACACATCTTGAATTTCTTTTAGGGTGCAGAGATGCTGGCCTGCCACAGCAGTAGGGGAAGGACAAACCAAACTCTCTGAAGGATTGAGATACAGGGATTCTGCACATTATCAGAGGTGTTTGCTGGTTACTTTCTCCCTCCGTTTCTCTCTTTCTCTCTCTGGAGATAATGCCTTTGCTTCACTTGTTTTTTCATTCCCTTTCTTCCTGGTAATATCTATGCTTCCTCACCCCTAACAATTTAGCAAGCTGGGGCTTTGCTGCAGAGACCGCTGCTGTAATGACAGTGGTAACTGCTCCTATTTGCATAATATCCATCACCCCAGGGCATTTGAGAGCTTTGCAAAGCTTCCAAGCATCATTTGCATTTTTCCGTTGGAGATACTGACCTGTAAGAAACAAAAGTTGACTTGTTAAAAAATCTGTGGCCTGCAGAGGTCACGTTTATATGCTCCTAACTTTTCTCTGGCCTTAAGATTTGTATTTCTGGCCTTGAGATTTATATTTCTATTTCTTTGCAGGCCAGGCAATGAATCAGCAGTAGACCTAGCCTGCTTCTGCAGTCTTCCACTTTTCATGCTGTTCTTCGGCTTTGTTCACTTTTGGACGTTGGAAGTGATGGCAGTTTGGAAACGTGGTATTTTCTGTCAGGTCAGTGAGCCAAACCATTGCAAGGTTTCATCAGACAGCAGTACTATGTTGTGTGTTCATATCTGGGAGCTCTTTTTTGTCCCCTTCCCTGTAAAGCATTGCTGTTTGCTGCAGAGACAGCCTATTACTCCTTTACCTCTCCAGCTCACCCAATGCTGCCAGCTGGTAGATGTTGAAAAATACTAATTTGTCCACCTTGACTGAAGATCCTGCACTGGGGCCTCTGGGCACTATGGTGTGGGGCTCTAAGGAGCAAGTCAGATGCAAGACACCTCCTGTGTTTAGCAGGCATGAGCCCATGGACACTTGGGCGCTCTAGGGATTTAAATGCCTGTGGAGTTAGGTGATACCTTGTAGGTTAGGTGAATGGAGGTGTTGTGGTTTAACCCCAGCTGGCAACTAAGCACCACACAGCCGCTCACTCACCTCCCTCACAGTGGGATGGGGGAGAGAATCAGAAGGGTTAAAGTGAGAAAAACTTGTGAGCTGAGATAAAGGCATTTTAATAGGTAAAGCAAAAGCTATGCACACAAGCAAAGCAAAAAAACGAATCCATACAACACTTCCCATCAGCAGGCAGGTATTCAGCCATCTCCAGGAAAGCAGGGCTCCATCACGTGTAACGGTTACTTGGGAAGACAAATGCCATCACTCCAAACATCCCCCCCTTCCTTCTTTATCCCCCAGCTTTATCTGCTGAGCATGACGTCATATGGCATGGGATATCCCTTGGGTCAGTTGGGGTCAGCTGTCCCGGCTGTGTCCCCTCCCAACTTCTTGTGCCCCCCCAGCCTGCTCACTGGTGGGGTGAGGTGAGAAGCAGAAAAGGCCTTGGCTCTGGCTAAGCACTGCTCAGCAGGAATGAAAACATGCCTGTGTTATCAACACTGTTTTCAGCACAAATCCAAAACATAGCCCTATACTAGCTACTATGAAGAAAATTAACTCTGTCCCAGCCAAAACCAGCACAGGAAGCTTTAAATATTTCAGTGATGCTTGAATAGCAGACTTAGGCCCTGAACAAAACAGAGGTGCTTAGATATTGTAAAGACCAGGGAATAAATTCTAAGCAGTGGGAACTGTTGTATTTCAAGGTTCATACAGCACTAACAACAGTACTGGGACTTTAGTGGAATAGATATAAGAGTAGTAAAATGGACAATTAAACTGGTCTCGTTAAAGGATATGCTCCTGTTTTTGCATGTCAGCCCTGCACCTCATGCTCCCAATGCTTGTTACTCATAATGAAAAATTTCAATACAGAACTCGGATCCCATGTTGCAACTGAATGAAATTGCTTCATATCATTGACAATTTCCCTGCCTGGTGATTACACAGGAACAGGACAGAGCCCTTAGGATGCTCACTTGGAGTTATCTTGGATTTATGCAGCTGTTTGTGGAAACCTGCTCTAGTCAGACTGCTTGGAGTTGGTTTGTGCCTTTGCAAAAGATGTGTGGAACAGTATGCAGGGCCCTATCAGGAGAAAACCACTGGCCAGGGAACATATTTTAGTAGCCCTCTGGGATGGCTTCACACAGGAGTATGGGGTGGGAGACCACTCTCCCTGAGGCAGCTGAGAGGAAGGCACTGAGGCAGACAAGCCTGGTATTTCTAAGGAAAATGCTTTACAAGAAACCGGTGTGAACCAACAAACAGCTGGTCTAACATTTCAAGACATGGGCCACTGGTTGGACTTAATTTGAGGATATATTAGTTCAAGGTGCTGATTGTGACTGCTTCTGTAGCCAAGCCTTGAGTGTTGGGCATTTAGAGCCTTTCCAAGAGTCCTTCATGGCAGAAATCCCACGTGCTGTGAAGACCTGCTCTCAGAAGAGATGGCAGCAGCTGATCGTTGCCTGCTTTTTCTAGTGCTAGGCCCTGCAGCTTTACTGCTGCCAGCTAATTTATGTTCATACAGCATTAGCAGATGGAGGCCCCTCAGGGTGAGGACCTCTCTGCATGAGGTGCTCTGCAAACTCCTGCATGGCCTCAGCATCTCGCAGTTTCAGGGTCGTCTTCAAAGTGCCTCGATAAGGAGGGGAAATCTTTCAGTGCTTTTGGCCCAGGCTGGGTTATGCTCAAGGCAAAGGTGTGTCAGTGTACTTGGCTTCTTCTCATCTCATTGTGTCTGGCAGTCACAGGAGCCCACAGAGCAATCAATCACCCACCTTTGGGGAACAACCGCTCTGGGCCACAGCTCTAACAGAGACCTCAGTGGGAGCAAACTTGTGTACAGTACTCAAATAACCGTGGTGTCCAGCACAACACCTCATTAGAGCTGGAATGAGGGCTTGTTCAAGTGCTTTTTGAAGGAGCTAATGAGGTTTGGCATTCAGATCAGCTTATTCTCAACTCTTGATTTGCTGCCCTGGGTAAGCTGCTGCTTGTGGTAACTCTTGTTTCATGGTTGAGCAGCCTGGCTCTGCTGAGAAGCAGCCATTGTAGGAGCTTTTGATAGGGACATTGAACTTTTAAGATCTTCCAAATGAATGCTGAGGGCACAACTTGTAAAAAGAGCATCACGTGGGTGATGCTTTTCACGTTACATCTTTTGTCTGTGCTTCTTGCCATGCACAGTAAATATATGAGGAAGCAAGTTTGCTGGTTCAGAAATTCCTCAAAATGGTAAGAGAAAACAGATTTTGGCTGTGTTATCTTGCTTGGATCATTGCGCAGAAAGATACAGGAGCACTTCTTGTGACCTGTGTGTCTAACCTAAGTGGCTTTGACACCAAGAACTTAGAAAAGTGGGGAGAGATGCAATTAGTAGCACAGGGACCTGCCTCGTGATTCTCCTGCAGGCCTGGGGAAACTGCCCAGGTCCACTGGGCGATGGCTTTTTACTCTACATAAAAACTTCATACTACAGATGCGTTATGGCCCTGCAAGCTGAAATCCTCTGGCCAAAAAAAAACCCAAACAACTGTCATCACTCCAATTCCATTTTATCCTCACAACTAGCCTCTGGCTGGTGAGATACTGGGTTCAACCTCCACAGTGGCTCCAATCCTGACGGGCTCTGTAGGGTTGTTGGAATCAGCGTGTTTCACATAACAATACTGTATGTTTGCTGTGTTGGGAAGCCACCAGAGAAACAGCTTGTTAGTTGGGAACGAAAGTAATGATAGCATTAAATAATCTCTGTTTTCATTTACTGGGTGCTAATGATCCAAAGAAGCTGAAAATCCCAAAGAATGCATTTCCTTTTGATTAACCCAGCAGAAGGATGACAAGGAGTACAGTTACTGTCTATTGAAACATCACCAGGGCCTGGAGCTGTTCAAATGCATCTGCGTTCCATTTTTTCTTCTTCAGAAAGCCATTTTCTAACACTTTTTTTCACTCAGCAGCAAACCACTGCTACTGTTCTCCTCTGTACAGAGAATGGCACCAGCTTGTTTTCCATGCTCTTATCAACAGTGGCAAAAGATGAATCCTGCACACCCAGTGCTTCCCCCAGGCTGCAGGCAAATTGCTCTGCTATTATCATTTGGGTTACAGTGGTTTCAGTGCAAGGGAGAAAGGGGTGGCCCTATATAGCTGTACATTTGGGGCTTTCCATATCATGTAGCTGGCCTGAATTAGGTACTATGCCCTGAATTTAGGTAATCAAGTCTTTGGTGGCCATGGAGGTGCCATAAGTAATGCCCTTCCTAATTATGCTTTATAGCATGCTAGCGTTTAGGTAGGACAGACTGGCAGAGGAACAAAACTGAGGCATGGAGAGCCTGACTTTGTGTAACAGGGTTAAGTCAGTGGTAGAGGCAGCCTCTGTTTTAGCTACAGGATACATTAATTTCTGGTACTTACTGCTTTCTTTTGGGCATTTTTAATACCTTAAGCAATGGGACATGCTCAGCTTCATTTAGGAGGTGATCTTAACCAGGCAAAATTGCTGCTGGCATATTTCTTAGATATTCATCCTATGCAATGAGACCAAAGAAAATATACCTTAATCCCTGCTTTATGTCCTAGTCCCACTTGCAATGATACCTCTACCCCTTGTTTTAAAGTACAGTCCAAACAGACCTATATTTGTATTTTTAAGGGTATTTAGTGCCTGCCTTTTGTTGAAAGTAATGGGAATTAGGCTCTAAAAGCTCTCCAAGCACCTTCATTCATTGACCTGAAGCTGTCTCTGTGAATTTATCTAGACTAACAAAAAGAGTGAAAGCCAGAAGTGGGTTAACTGTCTCTGCTAACTCCAGCCTTTCTAAAATCACTTGTTTTACTCCAGATGAATGCTTTGATAGCTTTTGAGCAGAGTTAAATCTCTTGGGCAGGGGGTGGAGCAGCACAGGGCTTTGCTGCAATACGAACAATTTCTATTAAAATTTGCTTGAGGATGCCATTTTATCTGATTGTAAGTTTGATTGATAGCAGGGTACCTCAAGTCCTTGTACAGCATTCCTTGTTATTTGTTTTAAGCTTACAGAACAAATTAATAGGGACCTGCCTTTGCTTCCACTGAGTGCAGAGGCATTTTTCCTTCTGTAATACTTTAACTGAACTGTGTCTGTGATTCATCCTTCTGGCTGCACTGAGCAACCATGTGATAGTCGCTCTGTTTGCAGAGCTTTGGAGGCACCTATGAGTGGATTTTCAAAAGCAGTTCACACTGGCATCCTTCTGTACTTACTGACGTTTATAGGAATTTTACTGCTGGCTTACCATTCTGACCTCTGATCCTAAGGCACGCTCTGCAAAATCCCCTCTTACCTCTCACTTAGGCCATAAGAAATGGGCTGATATGTTTAAGGAAGCCCAAGCCCTGTATAGTGACTAAAGTCTGTCAGAAGGTGAAAAGAAATCTCTATAGAGAGTTTTGAGGTGAAAGAAACCAAACTGGTAAGGAAACAGACTGCAGGGACTGAAGCTGATGAGTGTCACGTTTTGCTATAGCACTAACCTGAAGGGCTAAGCCTAAACTTCCTTTACTTTCATATACCTGTGCACTATAACACCGTCTACAACTCCACTGGTCCTGTGGGATGTGCATTTGTTGATGTGAGTGTGGCATATAGTTTCTGGATAGCTGGCATCTCTAAATATGCGTTATGCCATAGCCTCAGGCTTTCTGAGGTGCTGCAAGTGCTATAGGTAACTCAGCAACACTATAAATGCAGGCAATTTAGCTACAAGGGCAGTTGTTTCAACTGCTTTTCTCCTTCCTTTCCCACTTGGTGGCAGATCTGGCAGTATTTGGCTTGTGTTTTAAATTGTGGCTCAGAATTACTAATGGATGTGTGATAAAATCTTACCGATCCCTTTCTATGGAAAAAAATCTTGCAGATGGGTGGAAAGTGCTAGAGAATAGGGGTTACACACCAGTCTCCAGTATTGTTAGCCCGGTGCCCCCCCCCCCCTAAAATCCAGGTACATTTGTATTAAAAAGGAGCAAATTATTCTAACCCCCTTTTTTTTTTTTTTTGGTTGCTCTTGGGGCAAGTCCAATGTGGCCTTAAAACTCTTCGTTATCAAATGTGTGGAATGATGCTCCTGCTGCAGCGGCAGTGCCGAGCTCAGTGGGAACAACTCCAGCATGTTGCACTGGGTCCAGCAGCAGTGGGTGCGGTGAGACACTTGCCTCTGCTGCCATGCTCATACAGCCATGGGGAGAACAGCTGCTGGGGCGGAGTTATGTCTCCCCCGTTATGCCAACAGCAGTCTTCCTCCAGCATTGGGACTTTATGGCCATGATTTTGACAGGATTTGGAAAATGCGTAGCTTGAATGTATTTTTATGCTGTTTTAACACCACCTGACTTGAGCAGTTTCATATGCAGGAACCCTTGTATGCGGGGCAATGCCAGGGATCGGTGGCTGTCACTTGCACTAGCAGTGTTATTTTTCCATATAGGCTCCTGATGCTGCTGGGAAACCCACCAGCAGTTGTATCAGGCCCAGCGACCAGCGGCACATCGAGTAGACTCTTATCTGCAAAGAGCCCACTGCCTCCCCTGCCATGGAAACACAAGATGATTTCGCAGCAGGTGAAGGGCTGCAGCAGACTGGAGACTTCTTCATCCAGGGCTTGTTGCAATCCCGTTCCTGCAGCCTTTGCCTGGAAGATGTTCGCCTACAGCGGCCGTGCCAGTTCCCAGGAATGCTGCTCGGCTCAGGGAGGCAGAGCGTGTACAAAACCTGCATTCAAAGCGCTGATCACGAGACCCTGGAGACGCTGGCAAGTGCAGCAGCTATTCTTCATGCTGTACAAGTGTATCTTCATGCTGAGAGCCCAGCCTCAGAGGCTGCGTAGTGGGGAGGATATTGGTCTGGACAAGGGGTAGGGAAACATGCTGTGTATAATTTTGAATTTTCAGGAACAGCCAAGATGAGAAATTTTTTGAGGCAGGCCATGTTTATGTTGGTTTTGAGTGTCTCTGCAGTAAAGAAAGTAGGGAATAAACCTGTGTAATAATGAAGCAGAAAAAAGGAGAATGTTTGGATGGACAATTTGCATCATACAAATACAGTAATCAAATAAGCCCACTGAATATTGGGGACATCTAATGCAGAGTGCAAACCTTCTTTTAGTATAACACCTGGTGATTCATTGTTTGTGTCTTCATACTTTCTTTATTGTGATGAGAAATAAAAAACCCAACAAAACCCAACCCAAAATTGACTGGGAATTACAGAAACAAAGGACTTTCAAACTAGTTTTGGAAAGCTTCTACTTACTAGACATTGCCAAATCCTAAAGACTGTTGTGGGTTGCCTACCCTTTGAAAGGAAAGGAAAGAAAAGAACTCCTGTAGTCCTGGATGGGCCACTAACGGAAACATATGCAAATTGGTAGAACGTTCCGTTGTCATAGCGCTGGAATGCCGGTTCCTCCCCAGGCAGACTAGGCTAAAGTCAAACTGACAGTTGCAGCGGTCAGGACTGCTGGTCAGTACTGGTATGTACCCTGGTTTGACTCCAGCTGGCAAATAAGAACCACACAGCCGCTTGCTTCCTCACCCCTGGTGGGATGAGGGAGGGAATTGGAAAGGTAAAAGTGAGAAAATTCATGGGTTGAGCTATAGTTCAATAGGTAAAGCAAAAGCTGCATGCGCAAGCAAAGTGAAATAAGGAATTAATTCACCACTTCCCACGGGCAGGCAGGTGTTCAGCCATCTCCAGGAAAGCAGGGCTCCATCATACCTAGTGGTTACTTGGGAAGACAAAATACCATCACTCCAAACATCCCCCCTTCCTTCTTTATCCCCCAGCTTTATATGGTGAGCATGACATCGTATGGTCTGGGATATCCCTCAGGTCAGTTGGGGTCAGCTGTCCCGGCTGTGTCCCCTCCCAACTTCTTGTGCCCCCCCAGCCTGCTCACTGGTGGGGTGAGGTGAGAAGCAGAAAAGGCCTTGGCTCTGGGTAAGCACTGCTCAGCAGGAATGAAAACATCCCTGTATTACTGAGGTTGTTTTCAGCACAAATCCAAAACATAGCCCCATACTAGCTACTATGAAGAAAATTAACTCTATCACAGCCAAAACCAGCACAGTGTGTTAGTTTTCTATGGAGAAAGGGTGTCTGTTTTTACCTCTCTATATCAAATGCTGCAAATCTGAGTAATTTGTACTGTCCTTATTTTAAGGCCAAGTACCACGGCTCAGGTTCTCTCTACTATGGGACCATTCCCAAGTTCAAACCCAGATGCACAGTTCTGCGAAGTGGAAGCATTGATTCGAACCTGCAGTTTTGTGGCAGCAGCTGGATTGCTGAAGAAGGTGAGAACGGAAATGGGTTGAATATGCAATGGTGGTCTCAGCCAAATGGACACCCCCCCCCCTGATTTCAGGGAGAAATGGTCCTTGGAGGTCAGTCCTCATGTGCTGGCTCTGTATCAGAGTAGGTGGCTGGCAGAGAGCTGCAGAAGATCCTGCTCTCCTCCAGTGGTGTGCATGGCATCACATCTCTGTCACTAGCTCATTATGCTTTCTCCTTTATCAACAGTAGCTAAATCACTACTACTGCCAGCCAGGACAGGGCCTGTGGCCCAACTGGCTATAAATTTGGCATGGGAATGAGATATGAATTCTTTTCCTATCATTGCTATCCATGTGTGGTCTTGCAATAGGTAAATTCCCACTTCTTCCTCTGCTTGCCCATCAGATCAGACCTTGAGGATGGGATGGTGCTACAGAAACACTGGCAAGGTCTACCTACTTGCTGAGATGTCTTTATGCTTTCCAGAAATACCAGTAGCACCGTGTGGGTCTATTGGTAGCCTTTACAGAAGCCAAGTCCTGAAATGGGAATCTTTTTTTCCCCTCTTACCGGTGGGGCCTTCAATCTCTCTCTCCTGGCTTGCTAGCTCAATGCTCTTCAGAAGAATTAAACTGATGCTAGTTTTATGAAAAATAAAACCAAACTGATCTTCTGAATGATTAAAAAAAAGTTGAATGCCTCACTCATTAGATGTGTTGATTGTAAATATGTGAGGTCAACTAACTAATTTGTTCCCTTTTACCTGATCTACAGCTCCTTTTCAGTCCATATTAACAACCCAGATGAAGAAGCAGCCTAGTTCATGGGATGGGGGTGGAGTTAGGAAATTTGTGCACCCAAGGGCGATCTCTCCTGTGCCTGGCTGGTTCAGCAAAGGTAGTGTGCACGACCTCAGCACTGGGGCTGGAGGTTCTCCCTCCCGCCTTTCTCACGAAGCCATGACCCAGGACCCCAGAGAGAGGGATGTGAGCAGTGCTGCCCTGGAAACCATTCAGATCAAGGACAAGCTGAAGACAAGGATGATGTCTGAGGACCTGTTAGCCTCACAGAGAGGTAAGGTGGGAGCCTGTATGTTCTCTTGTGGGAAGAAGGGTCTTTCGCCAGCCTACAGAGCTAGCACACATTCCCAGTGAACATTTCTCCCCTGCACGTGCCCCCCTGTGATAACCTGCCCGGCTCTCGGTCCCCTGTGTAGCCCTCCTGTTGCTGTAAGGGTGTACAACTGTGGGGCAGGGAGAGGAGCAGAAGGGTGTACGTGCAGGAGACGTATTCTGTGTAAGTACAGGTCCGTGGGCTCCCTGTTGCCTGACAAGAGCCTGGAGGACCAGGGTGTTCCTCTGATGGCTCTGTGGAAGTGGGAAAGTATTGTCCACTGGCCTGCTTCAAGTGGCTGCCAGCATGAGCATATTTCCCTGTGCAGTTATTTAGAAGTTTCTAAGAAATCTGTCCAATGAAATATCTAGCTTCAGCTGCTTTAGGTTTGTAGTGCTGCTTCTATTATGCTATGTGTCTCCACTTTGCAGGCCTGACTGACTGCAGTGACCCTAAGGGGGTTACCCAGAAGCCAGTAGTTTCTAGGTCACCTTCCCAGAGGCTCCTGGTAACCTCCAAGCCCATGTCTCCTATCCAGAACAGCCTTCCTTTCTCAGAGCCCACCAGGATGAGCAATGGAGAGCAGGAGCATGGGGAAAACGCCACAGGCTGTGATGACAGTGATGGGAATAACAAGGAGCTGATGTCAGAGGGAAAAGGATATAAAGTAAGGAAACCAAGCCATATCACATGTGGTGGATCTTCAGTTTATTTCCTGTAGGTAGAGCTCTGAGATCTTCTTCTCCTGTGGTGTGATCCCAGGGAAGCAGCTGAGCCAAGGAAGAGTTCAGCCGGACATCGTGCTTCAGGCTGTCTTTGCAACACATGTACTGCAGACTTCATGTCCTCGACATATGTCAGTAGGAGAAGAGGTCTTTAAATAGTTTCTGTGCTCTCTAATGGCTCCTGCTGTGTTTTATGATTGAAAAAACACCAGCAACCAGTTGGAGCAACTAAATGTGTCTAATCTGGTCAAGCATATCCTTCTACAGTTAGTGAAATACATGTATCTGTGAACCATCTGTACATTGCAGTTACTGTTGCAGACCCACCAGTGTCTTGGTGGCTTTTTATATCAGCTCTGTCTGTTTTAGATGGAAAAAGATGTTTGCTGGAGCAGGCAGTCCTCCAAACTAAAGTTTAGGTTGCCTCAGCTTTTGAGTTGTACAGCTATGTCCTTCTGCACAGTTATCTTGAATAATATTTCTGGAGTTAAGCGGCTTTGGTGCAGCTTCATCCTCTCCCATGGGTCTGCCCAGGGGTAAGTTATGGGAACTGGCAATTCTAGTCATGGGGAATGGAGTCCAGACCCCATCTACTCAATTGCCTTTGCAGGAGGGACAGAAGCTGCAGTTGTTTTGGTTTTGCCATGGCAGGGAGGAGAAGGCAGATAAATAACAGCTTTTGTAAACAGGATACCTAATAAAAGGCTAGAGTACTTTATTTCAGCCCTGCAGATACAGGGCCAAATGTATCCCTCACATTAACTCTGTTGGTTTCACTGGAGTTTGAACAGGTCCTGATTTGGCTCTTTAGCTGTAACAAGAATGATGGGATACTAAGGAAGGGTATGTGTCTGCCCCTGCTCCCTGCACCCCCCTTCCTAGGCATGGCATGGGGAGCCTGAAGTAATTTCAGCAGGTAGGGAGACCCTACACAGAGCAGCAGGGTAGGGAGCTCTGCTGAACTTCATAAACGACAGTGAGCTTGAGATGATGGATTGTGTGGGAGCTGGAGAGAACCAAGCATCCTGAGAGCACATTAGCATCTGGGCCAAAAGGCTGGTTGGGGACTGTAGGAAGGGCAGGAGCAGAAAAAATTACGGGCTTGAAAAAAGCAAGTTTTGACAGTGTGCAAAATGACTTTGTGGGGACTTGGCTGGAGTTCAGCAATGGCTGGTAGGTGCTTTAGGGACAGCGAGAGGATAGTGATCTAAACCCATTCCCATACCATCAGAAAGGCTAATAGAGGCAATGGCACCCCAGAACATCCTTATGCCAAGCAGACAGATGTCAGGTGGGAATGCAGCCACTGCCAGAGAGGTGAGCGCAGGGAGAGACCTGGCAACAGTGTGGGACATGGTCTCTCCCTCACCACTTCTCTTCCCATTGCCCATCCTAGGCCAAGCTGCTCCATCAGTTTTACTTTTCTTCTCCTGCCAAGTCCTAGCTAAGAGCATGGCTAAACTTTTTGTGACATCAAAGGGGGAAGGCTGGATGCTCAAGCTGAGCACTGTGTTCTACTATTTCCAGGCTTCCCCACTGCCCTTCCCTTGCAGTGGTGGAGATGGGAAGAAGTCACTGAGAGTGGATTTGATTCCCCCTATCCCTAAATCAGCAAGACCATCTGATGGGGCTCCTGGCAGCGCTGCAGTGCCTCTCCCAAGCTCTCAGCACCTGGTTTTCCAAGAGGGTCTGGAGATGAGGTAAGCCAAGGTGACTGCCTTTCTAATATGCCATTCACCTCACACTTCTTGTCTCTTGAGGTTGTTTTTCACAGTCAGATTTCCAATATGTTTATGCAAACTTCTGTGCATTCACAATTTTTCTTATCTATGATGATAGATACACACAATGTCAAAACCAACATCATACACTCTAAGGGCAGTGGTGGGGGGTGTGTGGAGGAAGCAGGACTTAAGAGGACCTTAAAAGCAGGTCCTCTGCTGGACTCTGATACTGATTCATTCTGTAATCTTTGTGGTGCCATTTGGGAACTGTATTCCATGGATCTGAATACAGCATCTGGTTTTGTGTGTGATCTTTGACTGCCAATTTCTGTACCTGCAAGAATATGTTAGGGCAAATATTGGCTATTGTATAGTTGTCTGCAAATTCAGATGCTGCTTCTGTAAATGTCAGTCGTAACTTCTCTGTGTCGTGTCTGGGCCTTCACTGTGAAATGAGAGCCCAGATAAATCTCAGTTTATGGGTATATAATCCTATAGATGTTTAATATTTACATATGGTTTTAAGATCAAAGGGGGCAAGCTGCTAGAGAACAGTTACAGGGCTGTAACCGATGGAAAGATATTTGCTTGGATATGCACGGGGAAATCTAGCTGTCAACCTTATCCTAGTTATAACAATAAATAAGGAGTCATAGAAATATAGTTCCAATTTAAAAGCTTCAGCATGGCTTTTAAAGCACAATCTGAATATACTTACTTACCAGGTGAGTTGGAAAAAACCTTTTTCTTCTTGAAAGAGCAGGGAGGTGTAATATTATTCTCAGGAGATAGCAGTGGTATTACCATGTGTAACCAAGATCCTGTCATCAGTTGAAGTCATGACCAGGCAAAGTCAGGCTTCTGCAGCAGTATAAAGGTAGCTGCTCACAGTACAGACTTATGACTGGCTTAACATCTCTTGCTGATTCAGAAAGGGTGTATGTAACAGTGAGCCACTTATCTCCAAAAGGAGAGACAGCAAAATTGGATATTTAAGGCCCAAATTGAAGAATGACTCCTGTGTTTCAGCTGGAGCTTGATGAGCTCTGTGTGACTCCAGCAACTGAAAGTTTAATGGCAATTAATCAACTTTGCATATTGTTGGTTTTATGGGTTGCATTTGCTCCTTCATCGGAACGATCATGCTAAGAAAGTTTGCTTCCTTTAATGCTATCCCCCCTTTCTCTTTCTATCTCTTCATATATTCTTTTATCCTCAATTCTCTTAAGGCCAAGATCAGGCAGCAACAGTGAAGAGAAGACCCTTGAATCTCTAGGTAGGTACAAGGCATGGCTGTCCTAAAATGACAATAGGAATCCTGACCCATGGGTGGCATTGTGAAAGTTTGGTTGAAAACCATCCTGTAACTTTTTTTAATTCCTTGATATGCTCAGACGGCTCCCCCAGAACCCAGTCACTGGGAAATGTGCTCTGGTGATCCAGCGAAAATGACTCCAGCATGGAGTTATGAATGATAGGAGCTGGAGGGGTACCTTGGGGCCCTGGAAATGCCCAGTAGGAAAATAAAACGTTCCTCTACCTCATGCTCATACCTTTTATCCCCCTGCACACTCTCTAATGTCATGAAGATTAGAGAAAAATGAGGCATTTCACATGAAATGAGAAATGTTCCCACTCCTTCCTCCTACACTTGAAGGAGAAAACCTTCCATTGGTGCAGTTTCTGAACCAAACCCTTTGAGATCTAAAGTAGATTCATCAACTTTGCTTATTTTTGCACTGGGAGAAATAGTGAAACCTTGTGTGATAGGAAGTCCTTGTGAATTTTCCATTTACAGAGAAAGAGACTTAAAAAAGGATCCAGCCTATGCAGGATCTGAGCTTTCCATCCTCTTAAAGCACAAGCCTAAATTAAATGCGGAGTAATGAACTGAAGTTTCCTCTGTGCAACTCATTTACTTCAAACCACATATGCTAGCTTTATGATTACAAATCTTTACCCCTAGTCTATCTGCATATGTCAGTATTGCAAACTGAGGCTGGGGTAGGAGATGCCTACTGGCTTCTCCCCCCTCCCCACCTTGCATTATTACTAGTAATAAGACTTCTGTGAGACAAAATGTGGTGTCTGGTGCATCTGTGTCAGCCAATACTTCTAAGTTGAAAACCTCAATAACACTGTTGCTGTCCCTTTGCCATCTGTGGGTTTGTAGTGATAGGAGAGATGAGAATTTAACAAATAATTTTGCTGGTGCAGAAAAAGGCATAAGATCCACTGGTCCCTTAGCTCAGTGTTAGTTCTGCCAAATAACAGGCATGCCCTGTAGGAATGATTCCTTTATTACTGGTATGCAGCTAGTATGCTGAATGCAACTAGGGACAAGTACTGCTGAGTAAGTAAGGTGACGTTTTTGCTGGTTACATTCTGGACCAGAAATGAGCTATATTGTTAAACCACCTCTCTCTTTTATTATTGATCTGACTGTTCTGCAGGGAAAAAAATCCTGTTTTGAGAAAGTTATTCCTTTTTTACTGCTTGGCTATTACATGATTTTATCATCTGTGAAGCCATGTAAGGAATGATTAGTTCTCTGAGTTTTAACAGCTCTGTTGAAGAACATTTCAGAATGAGCTGCACTGTGCTGTTCCCATTAAGAAAATCGGCCTTTAGTCAGGCTGCCCAGAAAGTGGGCTGATCTGCTACAATTTAGAATGAAACTCCTTGGGGAGAATGAATTCTCTAACTTCAAGAACACAATTCTGGTTTTGGTAACACTCTAGCAATCCTAAGCTTTTCTCTAAATGTCCTCTAAAATATTCCAGCAAAAAGGAGGAAATGTTGATTCTTACTCTACAAAGGCATATAACTATTAAAAAGCAGGAGTTCTTTTAGTAACTAGGAAGAAGAGGATGTTTACTAAAATCAGAATGGATAGGAACAGATAAGAACCTTTTTGGCAAGAGAAATCTCCATCTCTCTGCTCTTCTCTGTCAAACACAGCTGTTCACCAGAAGCCAAGGGCTGAGGCCTTTATCATGCAGTAGGTTTGAGTCTGATGGCCAACAGAGTAATGTCATTTCTGCTGCCAGTGCAGTATGGTAGTACTCCATCTGTTTGGAGAGGTCATATGTACCTCACTCTTCTCATACACAAACTATATCCATGTCTTATTAGAGCTCCAGACTCTGGAACCCGTCTTGCCTGTTCTCCAGCATCAAACTGTTGGTGGCATGAAGTCTCCCAGACATTTATGTGAACCCGTGCCCCAGTTAACTGGCCTCCCACTCAGCCAGGCCGAGAAGATGGATCATCTCATGAGTGCTCCCCTTCTGAGTGACGATGACTTGAAGGACAGCAATGGAAGGGTAAGGGCTAAGGACAGACGTGAGCAGGCTTCCTTTTCAGTGAGTGTTCAGTGCTTAGCACAAAATGTCACTGAAAATCATAACCTTCCTCCCTCGGGGAGTGGATTCTCTTGGGAATACATTTGAAAGCTGCAGAGTAACTGCTTGAGTATTTTCACTGGTGCAGAAGTCGCTGGTTGGGAGATGGTGCTAAAGTTATGCAAGAAGCATTCTGTATGTACAAAAGCCAATTTAGAGCAGATCTGAATGGCAGAGCAAGTTACACATCAGCGAACATGTGCAAAGTGCATGCTTGGAAGCACAGAAGCAAAGATTATAACGTTGAGTGTAAGCAAGGCTGCCAAATAAAATGGGAGAGCTTAATTTTCCTTGGTTACCTTTCTTGCTGTATCTCACAGCCCTCTCATTCTCAATTTTTCTATTCATTAAGACCAATGTTTCTCCAACTTGTTTTCACATGACTCCTTTTTTGGACTCATGCTCTCAGAGAGCAGCTGAGTCCTTCAGAAGCAAGGAAGTGAGAAGCAGCTGCAATTACTGGCTGTGAGTGTTAAGAAACAGCAAATTACCTCTCATTGCTGGTTATTGCAGATGGTTTTTATTCCCCCACCCTGGCCTGAGGGAACTGAACTGCCTGTTTACTGGTCATGTGAGCTCTTCATACATCTTGGAGCATTCCTGACTCTCTTTGTTCAAGCAGGGCTTCCTGACATAGATTGAGAAACAGTATCTTGGACCAGTGGAAAGTTACAGTAGTAAAGTGTTATACATCACTGGGTGTAATTGTATGCCACAGTGAGGAAAGGAGGAGTTCTTCTGAAACTGTTGCGATGTATATGGAGCTGCATTAAAGACTATGAGGCTCTACCACTGTGTTCCTGATGAGGTGTTGTATATGCTTTGTGTATCTCTCTTTATGCTCCATGATGTATTACCTTTGCAACTAGATCCATGTTACCTTGTCCAAGTCAGCTCAGAAGAAAATACACCAGAAGCGAATGAGACAGCTGGAGCTATTGCGTAGAGAGAAGGAGAAAGAGAGAGAAGAGAAAAAGTCCTTGCAACTCCCTACACAGAGTGTTGACCCTGGGGATGCAGCCGAAGAAAGTAAGTGGTTGCTATAGTTGTGGGCCTTTTTGTTCACTTGCTTGCTATTTGCATAGTGGTGCAAGTGTCTATGAAATCAGACCGGAAGGCTGTTACACTTGCATCTAAGTGGAAATCAGAAGAGAATTTATTTCCATTTTCCAAAGGAAAATACAGAGGTATGAAGTGTCTTGCCCGTGGCCCACACTGAGTCAGTCACAGAATATCACCTTCCCCCCCCTTCTATAAAGTCTTTCA
This sequence comes from Haliaeetus leucocephalus, assembly GCF_000737465.1. Taxonomy (NCBI): domain Eukaryota; kingdom Metazoa; phylum Chordata; class Aves; order Accipitriformes; family Accipitridae; genus Haliaeetus; species Haliaeetus leucocephalus. The sequence goes on along the minus strand of NW_010973013.1, from coordinate 3,229,109 downwards.
GACTAGACAATTTTGTCTTGCAAACTACATTGGGGCTTCAGACTCTGTAATTGAGAGTAGCCTCCAGGAAAAGTGAATGGATGAGTCCAAAAGAATGCTTTTCAACCAAGGTGCAACTTGGAAGAAACAAAATTAAACCATTTCTAATTAAAACACAAAAGACCTTTCTCACGTGATAGGACAGATTATCCTGCTCACACCACTCCTTGCTGAGGAGCTTGCATTGCAGAGCCATGCTGGAGCCCTTAGCCAGTGCTTATATTTTACCCACATGAGCACGCAGCGTTGCTGACTTAATTGCAGCTGATGGGCTCTGATTGTACTGCTGCATGCGCTACCACAAGTGCAGTGGCAGGGAACTTAAAAGTCAGCACTCAGCCCAAGGGCAATGACAAGGTTATCTGCTCTTTTTCTTGCTATTATTTTGTGAAGTACTGGTGAGGAGTGCTGAGGTGGGACCCCTAGAAATGTAACTTCCCTATTCAGCCTCTGAAACAGGAAACCAAAAGACAAGCAGTACTGAGTTTTCCTCATTCTTAGGGAAAGCATCACTGCATTCAGTTTTAAACTAAAAGATGGTAGATTTAGGTTAGATATAAGGAAGACCTTTTTTACAATGAGGATGGTGAAACACTGCAACAGGTTGCCCAGAGATGTTGTCGATGCCCCATCATTGGAGGTGTTCAAGATCAGGCTGGACGGGGCTCTGAGCAACCTGCTCTAGTTGAAGATGTCCCTGCTCATTGCAGGGGGGTTGGACTAGATGACCTTTAAAGGTCCCTTCCAACCCAAACTGTTTTATGATTCTGTGATCACTGTCCCACATTAGAATGCAACTCTTACTCATCCTTGGAGTTGTCTGGGACAACAAAGGGATGTTACCCAGCTCCAGCAAGTTTTCTAGCCCTTTCCAAGCCCATAGCCACCCTTTCCAGCACTCTTCACTTACAAGGTCCTTTTCAGCCTCTGCAGGTTTTGGCCTACCGCCTGTCAATGGGACAGATTTCACTTCCCCCAGCATGAGCAATGCACGCAGAAAGCGCGTTGGTAGTGCCTTGAGGAAGCGGGTCAACAGGCCCTCACTGCCCAGCATCCCCGTCATCAGAGAGCGTGGCAGATTCCCACGCAAGTCCTCAGGTGAGCCCCCTCCGCTGAAGCCCCCACATCAGCTCTTTCCTTGCACAAGGAGCACAAACTGCCTCATTCCTCAACTACACGTAGGATCTTGGGTCCAAAGCCTGTCCTGAGGACTGAGAGCAAACTTGCTTTGGATCCACTCCAGCTTGGTGATACTGGAGCACTTAGTGCTTACAGATCCATTGGAAAGCTTAGCTGAATAAAGTAGTGGTAAAGCCTTAAGCTCTAGCTTTTGCCCATACCGATAGTCCAAAATATAACACTGGTGCTGGGAGGCAGCTGTAAATGCAGGGCTGAGCTCCGGTGAAGTCTGGCAGGGTGTGCTAACTGTACACATATGCGTACCACCATGATCAATTAGCCACTCACCATCTTGGCCCTCTGCCTGTGCTGCTGTCTGGCTCTCCAGCCAGCTTTTCTGCTATCACAGCAAGGGTTGTCTCTGCATGGAAATTAGTGACTTGGTACAATCATGCTATTGCACCTAAAAGTGCTTAATGGTTTCTAGCCTCTCTCATTCCACCGCCTGCAATGCAAGCTGGGAACAAGCAGTGCCTCTTCTGTCACCCCACCCAAACACAGTGGCTGTGTGTAGCAGATGACATACAGGAGAGGCTGCCTGGTGCTCCCAGGCTGCTTGCTACCTGCAATAAATCTACAGCAGATAGCAAGTCCATAGTGATTCTCATCTCTCCTTTGTGGGTAGCCTACCTGGTGTTATGATCCGGAGTAGTGTGAGTTAAGAAAAAGGGAGCTAGGAATGATACTTTGAATGCTCTTTTCTAGTGATGATACTCTGATTTTCAAAATTGACCAGAACTAGCCTGACATGGCTCTCCATTCATATTGAATATAGATGTGTATATCTACATACTCATGCAGTGACATCACTGATGTCAGTGACAGTGATATTGGTGACATCCAAATTAGTCCCCATCTGAATATTTTTTGATTTTACAGTTCCTCCATCCTCCATATTTTGTAGAACACATGAGGTAGCATAAAACCCCTACAGAGTCCATAGCAGTTCATCTAGATTCTGTGCAATATTTATACTCAATACTTTTAGACAGCTCAGATGTTTCCATCTACACTTTAGAAAATGAGCTTTTGAGTGCAAGACATGAAATTTTTGACCTATAGTGCTTTTGATGACAAATAGGTTTCATAACAAATGCATTTGTCATCTGATTTTTTTTATACCTTGTATATTTATCATCAAGAGAGTGCGTTTGCCAACAATTTGCATCTATATTTACATATTTTTATTCTTGGTTCACATTTGGAAGGCTTTTTTGTCACAACTATCTACACTAGAAATTGCTTTTTTCCACAAGAGAAAGCTTAGGCATTACACAGTTTGCAAACAAGTGCATTTGATGACAAATAAATTTCACCTCAGCATCTTCAAAATACAGCCAGTGGGTACCTCTGAAATAGTAAATATTCATAACGCTTGGAAAATAGCAAAATCCATAAACTACTACTTTCCCAATAGTATGCTAAAATGTGTGTGCACTCAGCTGCCTGCTGTCTAGAATATTTGAAGTAAATGGAAACAGAGGCACTGTCAGATTTAGAGGGTCAGGTATCACTGTTCCCTGGTGGTTGCTCCTTGGGGATTCACCCGAGCCCAGCGGGACTCAGTTGTTCAGGCTTGCTGCTCACTGGGGGCAGCTGGAGATGTTTCCTCAAAGTTACAGGGTGCCTCTCTCCCCAGTGCTCCAGGTAACAGGGAGGTGATACAGGGAGTTATGTGCATATTTCAGGAGCTCATTCCTGGGGTAGCAAGTCTCGCTGGGCGGCACTGGCTCCCAGTGTGTGAGCTCTGTGGCACTATGAAACTGCAAGCTGGCTGTGGTACCTATAGGGACTTGGGAGCTGGCTCTGTGTGTGCAATTTTCAGGTTTACACAAGGAGCTGGTGCCCAGCTGGGGGTGACTCCGGAGGTGGCTGGGTCCTGGGGAAAGCAATGAGCCAGATAGCAGGGAAGTCTGAACCAATGCCAGTTTGCAACCGTATGTAACCTTGGCTGGGAGATTAAGTTGCAATCTGCTTGGTGGTGGGGTGCCTTGCCCTGCAATATGTGAAGCTGGTGCCTGACCCTCTCCTTACAGCGATCTCGCTGCCAGCCATTGCTCTGGACGTCCTGGAGGAGGAAGAGGAGCCAGAGGGTGGGATCGCCGAGGAAGCCAGACCCTTCCCTCACCCACAGCAGGGGCTGCTCGATGCGCTCACATGGCTCAGCAGTGATGACTGGTAAGAAAGCCCCCTGTTCGGTCTTTCTCCTTCTCAATATAAAGCTCAGTTAGAAGCAATTATTTCTAGTGCCTCTGGGCCCAGACAGCCCAGATGTCTAAAGGGAACTAGTGAAACCACTCCAAAGCAGTCACAATATAAAGATGTGAGAGCAGCCTTTTATTTGCCTTGGTCTGTAGCAGTGCTACAGCCGCAGCAGGTCCATGCTGTTTCCTAGCTTTGTCTTCTGGTCCATGTAGCTGCAAACAAAATCTTCAGGGAAGAGAGAAAGTTGTGGAACAAGATGATTTGCTGGCTGAAGCCAGAAGCATGATGGAAGCTGTCTTGAGTTTAGAGACTGGGGGCCTCGGGTTACTGGCCCAGGTGGGACTGACTAAGGATTTATCTCTGCTCCCACTGCTGGCAGCAGGAGACAGGGCGTCCCTGTGACCTACTGCACCTAAGTCCCAGGAGTGCCTATGGGGAGTTCCTATTTCTGAGAAACAGACTGAGACATGGTGCAGAGTTCCTCAGCCTGTCATTTCTCCTGAAGGGCTCATGGCAAAAGATAAGGAAAAAAAAATAATCCTTTAGGAATCTTGCACTTTTAGAATTAAACTTTTTCCTCCTTGCTGCTTAATATGGGCCTAAGATGTTTTGTTGATAATCACAGTGTGTCCTGAAATTAGACGCAGACAGGAGGACACTACAAATTTCAGGTGATATTGGTTGTCTTTTTGATTTCTGGGTCAGCATACACTCACTAGGGCTCTGTTCATACTGGGATAACCATGAAAAATCTCCCATGATGCATCTCCTTGTGCGATTGCTTTGTTTTGCACCTCTCCCCTTTCTCTTCCCTGTTCCTGTCTGGTGCCCTGTGAGGTGCAGAAAGCTGCTGCAGGTGTGTGGGGTCCAGGTTACATTCAGGGACCCCAGTGGGGATGGGTCCCTAGTCATACCCTGCAGCCCTGGTGAACCCATGATGCGTCATGTGCCTTCATGTAGCTCAGGTCCTTCACAAAGAAAGTGCTGAAAGAGACGTGTTTTTACTACTTTTAAATAACATGTTGCTGTTGTGGGTGTTATTTTAAGTAGTGTTTTTCTGGAAAATCCAGCATTTTGGCTGTTCTTGCCCAGGTGTGGGATCTTTTAGGACATACTGCTTTTTTTGGTGGCAGGGGTGGAGTGGGGTGGTGGTGGACACGGCGACTAGATTGCAGAGTGCAAACTCAGCTATGGAGTGGCAGTGCAGACTCTCACTCCTGAACTGCCCTCTGGGGATGGCAAAGAGGGAAAATGCCCAGTAACAGCCAGGCAGGACTGTATCTCAGAGACAGGGTACAGGGAGGGTGCAAGAAACAGAAACATGGCACAATGTCCCAGCTTCTAGGAAGCAGTGACATAGGGACTTTGTGTGCCAGGGATTTCAGAAAGGCTGTCTTGTTTAATGGCCACAAATTAACCCATCCCCTCTGAAACCATCTATTTACCTTTTGGATTTATGTATGCTTTTGGCTGCCACAGCATCCTGTGGCAACGAGTTCCGTGATTTAAGTAAGTCCTGTATGAGAAGCACCTGCCTTTGTTTGTTTGAGCCGACTCCCTGGTAATTTCAGAGGGTGCTGCCTAGTTCTTGGGTGGTGAGAAAAATCAATCTTTTTGGTAATTGCCTTTCAGGGAACAGAAGATGAAGGGACTCTTCAGTGTCAGACGCCTGGCTATCTGCCACTCAGAAGTCCTTCTCTGTAGACTTCATGATGTTTCCTTGGCAGTTACCAAGGAGGTAAGAACATTATGTTTAATTGTGTCCAATGTACCTTGTACATGGGGCGTAAAGTAGATATGTGCTTATTCATTTACATGTGTGCTCAGTGTCTGCCTTCATTACTATTTTTAGACCTCATTTTTCTAATAGCTACGTCACCTATCTATATGATCTGTCTGTACATATAGCTATATTTACTGGTATGTAGGACATCTCTCCTCTTTGAGCTAGGTGTCATTATAATGCAATATACAAATGCAGAAACTGAGACGCTAATCAGGTGATTTGCCACAGCCCAAATCTCTGCCCAAGCTGTAATTAAACACTGCAGCTTTTGCCTCCCAGCTTCCTCCCACTTCCTCCTCCTCCTCAGCATCCTGGGGGATTGACTGCAGGTTTTTATTTTCCAGTGTTTCCTGATGATGGCTTCTCCTTCTTCCTTTCTGTGTGCTTTTTGGTAATTTGCCCATTGATCTGTTGCCTCCGTGCACCGATGGAATTTTGCACTGCAACCACTGGGTGCTTGGCGTGGCCTGGCTGTGGGGTTTGCAGGGCAGTCACACACAGCTTCACTATCTCATCTCTCAGTTAACAGAGAGGTCTCAACCTCAGCTCCTTAACATCTGTGGCTATATTTCTGACTTGGCACTTGTCTCTGGCCTGAACCAGCTGCCTTGTACTCTTATTACATGATTGCCAAATATATTGAATTTTCCTTTGCTGGCAGAAGACAGTAAGACTTAGTTAATTTCCATGAAAATCAGTCCTCCTATCTAATATTTAATGACGTTGGAGGCTTGAATGCCCCTTGGGTTGTTGGACTCTTCAAACCTTTCTGTTTAGATATGCAGGACTCGGATTCTCCCACTCTGATATCGGGGTTAGGAGAAGAAGCCCTTTCAGCTTAGCTCATCTGATTCTTATATCACTTTTGTATTTCTGAGGAAATTTCCTCCTCTCTGTTCTACACATTCATGTGCAGAGACATCTTTCAGCTTTCATTTCATTCCAGTCCCAGATTTTGCTTTCACAAGCACTTCTAGCATTTACATGGTTCGTGTTTATTAACAGGCACAACTAAGTCCAGCAGAAAGAATCCCTGGTCTGTCCTTCAAAGTATCTTTCAAATGAAGCACATGACTCTGAGATGTTTCTTCCTTACCCTTGTGGGGAGAACCTTTTGGAAGCAGGGATCACTCCAGAGCAGCACTGAATGCTGTAAAACCCCACCGATTGCAGCTGTAATTACATGTGATTTCCAGGATCCTTAAGTGCCTTAAGTCCAACTGCTAGGGTTCTCCTGAGTAGATGGAGCTGCAGAAGGACTCAAGTTCCTGCTGTGAATTAGTCTGTAGACTTGAGCCCATATTTTAAGTTTCCTGGCTGAGTGCTCAAACTGCCAGTGCTGCAATTTTTGATAGGAGGAAACGACTACTTTTCCTCTATCTTGTCTTTATGAATTGCACCTTTATAGTTTAAAAACAGACCTTGCTTTAATTTTTTTGTTTGTTTGTTTGTTTGTTTTCAGTAAAAGGGCCTAAAATCAAAGCAGTGTACATTATGGCTAAGTAGCACAATTTTTTCTAGGTGAAACAATATTTTTAAGCCTGCAGCCTCATTAAAATTGTATTGTATAAGTGGGCCTGAGGCCAGAGAAGAAGTTGGTATCAGAGTAAGTGTGGTTTTTTTTCTTGTAGTCTTCTGCTCTTACCATGTTCTTATGTTCCACCTGGACACAGCAAGAAGTCTTGTTGTTTCCTAGGACTTTTGTCTAGGGGAACTGATTTTCTTTACAAGGTGATTCTTACGTTTCCCCTCATGACTTCCCCAGGTGAACAACCTCCGCTCAAAGGTGTCTCGCTTTGCAATCAGCACTCTTGGAGAGCTCTTCAGGACCATGACGAAAGACATGGACCACGAGGTGGATGAGGTTGCTCGGGTCTTGCTCCAGAGGATGGGGGATTCCAACGAGTTCATTCAGAAAGCAGCCAATCGATCCCTGGGGATCATGGTGGGGACCGTGACTCCTGCACGAGCAATGACTGCTTTCATGGCTATTGGAGTCCAGTACGTTCTTCTCTTAGTGATATCCTTCACCTTAAATTGTGTGGTAGGGGGAAGGGATGGGAGGCAGAAGGGGAATGATGGGAGGCAGAAGGGGAATGATGGGAGGGAAGGGTCCTTTCTCCTGCATCTTCTGTGAACTCGGTGATTAGATTCTCTGATCAACCTCACTCCCTTTCTCTTGTTATCTGGTTCTGCTCTACTGCAGCCTATTTGTTCTCACAGTCTGTCAACATTGCCTAGATGTGGTAAATGATGGGGAAGTGAAAGTCCCTGTAAAGGGTGGTGATACAGCCTTCTGGCTTTGTGGGAAGAGGGACAATGGCAATTCCAGCAGTGAGTGCCCTTTGATATTTCATGCTAACCACAGAGGCCCTGGGAAAAAACATGCATCATCATTGTGCCATTAACTTGAGAAATAAAGAGGCTAATTGCTGGGACATGGAGCACGTGGGGGAGAACCCGCTGTGTGTGGCACAGCCTGCTCAGCAGGTACAGCTCCTGCTGAGAGGAGTCTGTCTGACTGTCATGTCCTTAGAGTTCCACTTTCTATTCAAATTGAAGCTGCATGTTAGCATTGAGATGGTGAGTCACTTTACAGGCGCCTTCACAGGCTGGCTCCCATGGGATAGCTGAAGCAAATGCTGCCTTAAAATATCAGTGCTGTGCCTGATAGTTTCAAATAAGCACCTTCTAGAAAGGACAACCTGGCTAAAATGACTGCTACCCTTTCCTCAGCTTTTGAAAAGGGTAAAACATTCAAATGCACCTCTTGCCAAGCCCCAAAGAACAAACTGGCTGCATTGCTGGATATTCTGCGGCTTCATGCCCCACAGGGCTTTTCCCCCCATTTGTTGTTTTTTCAAGGGTCTGCTGATTTGGAGATAAACGGGTGGAATAAGCCTAAATCCTGCTGCAGCTTTGCCTGTGTGGTGAAAGCCCTCTGCCAAGTCAGCATGAATTGTCTTTTGTTTCACTCTTTCTCAGAGTTAATTTTGGGAAAGAAATAGAGTATCAGATAGTCCAGGGAGATTAAATTCCTCCCTCTTCCTTGCAGGTAGTCTCTTTGTACTATGCCAACTTTGTGTTTATCTGAGGACAGAATCTTCTACAGGTGGCTACAATTGCAGCAAGAACACATGCCTCCTTCCCCCAGCAATTATGGGGAGCATGCTGTGACCAAGGACTGTGCTTCTGGCCCTCCTTTTCCCTCTGCCCCAGTGTTTGTTCTCTTGTTTCCAGGCACCGCAACGTCCTGGTGCGAAGGTGTGCGGCCAAACACCTAGTGACTGCGATGGAGCGAATCGGAGCTGAGAAGCTCCTGTCGGGCGCACGTGCCAGTACTGACGTCCTGGTGAGCACGCTGGTGAAGCTTGCTCAGGACTGTCATCCGGACACAAGGTGATGATCTTCATTTCACCTCCTAAAATATGAAAACTGTTTGATGTCTGGCTATTAATGATAAAACCACAAAAGAATGGAAGGTAAAGTAAATATTAAGAAATTTCCTTCTGTCCTGGTTTCAGCTGGGATGTAGTTAACTGTCTTCCTAGTAGCTGGTACAGTGCTATGTTTTGAGTGCAGTATGTGAAGAATGTTGATAACACTGATGTTTTCAGTTGTTGCTCAGTAGTGTTTAGACTAGAGTCAAGGATTTTTCAGCTTCTCATGCCCAGCCAGGGCACCTGACCCAAACTGGCCAACAGTGTATTCCATACCATATGACGTCCCATCTAGTTTAGGAACTGGGAAGGGGGGGGCAGGGATTTGCCACTCGGGGACTGGCTGGGTGTCGGTCGGTGGGTGGTGAGCAATTGCCCTGCGCATCATTTGTACATTTCAATCCTTTTATTACTACTGTTGTCATTTTATTAGTGTTATCATTATCATTATTAGTTTCTTCTTTTCTGTTCTATTAAATCGTTCTTATCTCAACCCAGGAGTTTTACTTCTTTTCCTGATTTTCTCCCCCATCCCACTGGATGGGGGGGGAGTGAGTGAGCAGCTGCGTGGTGCTTAGTTGCTGGCTGGGGTTAAACCACGACAACTTCACAGTGTGGATAATGTTGTCTCAGGAAATGACAGTACTGGGTAACATGAGGTTGTCCAGCAAGAATGACCATTGCCAAATTCCTGTGACTTGAATGATTCTTTACTCAGATCAACTGAACTCAGATTAGTCAGTCAAACAATTTTGTTTGGTCTTATGTGCTTAATGCAAAGCTGAAGTGTTCGCCACTGTTCATCACTGAAAGATCCCAAGCATATATTTCTGATAAGGTTAAGACTGTCCTAGAAAAATTCCAGCTGTCTTTAACCAATGTATTCAGTCTTTCTAAATGTCTTCTTCAGATATAGCTGTCTACGATACTCACAAATTTTTCTTCCCAGTCATTGTATAATGTTGTTGTCTGTGGCTGAACGACCTCCAAATTTCCTCTTGAAGATAGCTGTAGCTTCATAGTAGCAAAACCAAACCAACCAACCAAACAAAAAAAACCCTTACTTTGATTATTAATTTAGATTCCCATTAACAGATGCCAAGAACACATGAGCAGCTAGCTGCCCATATGCATACATGTAGTATAGAAAACAAATAGTAAGCATGAGGTGATTTGTCCTAGCTTCTCTGCCAGTTAAAGAAAGGTAAATTATTGTCAACAGCAGAAAGGCACTGCAAATAAGCCATGACAGCAAAGCAGGAGATATGCTTTGCTTGTCCCATGGGATCCCTCGATCCCACAGAAGCATACCCACAATTTCAGAGTGAAATTGTATTTTCCTGTTGCCCTGTGTTCTCTTCTTGCCTCTTGTGTTCAGCTGGCAGCATTGTGCAGTGACAACAAGTGGAGGCAAATATCTCTGTTTGCTGAATGGGTAATACCTTCTCATGAATGTATTGCACGTTATAAGTTTAAAATATCAGCTTATTCTATTAACACTTCCTTTGTTTATTCACAAGGGAGAAAAGGCAGTAGCAGTCTGTATTCATTTCTCTCCTTCCTGTGTTAGGTGTTATGGACGGAGGATGCTGAATATATTGATGAGTCATCGAAAATTTGATAGGTATTTGAAACAGTCTGTCCCCTCACGTGACTTGGAAGATGTTATGGCAACAGTTAAGCAGCAAGTAAGTGCTTGGCAGGAGAAATGTCTCCTTTATGCAAGTACTGAGATTGCTAGTATGAGATTAAACATACCTAATCTTTCTGTATCTCATTCTTCTTCCACTGAATCATTTCGCTCCTGGGAATGAACTGTTGATCCTCAGCCTGTTTATCTGCAGGCAGTGAACGAACTAGTTTGGTTAGAAATAAAGTGGCTGTATTTTGAATATCAGCCACAAACAGGAAAGGGAAGTAGGAGAAAATGGTTTTACCTTCAAGCATAAGAAACCTCAACACTACCCCCCCCAATAAAGCAATGAAGTGAGAATAGTGCTTCTGAAGATAATAGAGTCTTTGCAACAGATGAAGGAAGTAGTAGTGCCAAGAAAATTTCCCAATATACAAAAGATGCACAAGGCAACCATAATTAGTACATATATTGTCTGTATTCTGGGAATACTGCCCTGCTGTCATGCACTGTGGAGCTGGAAGAAGCTTCGTGAATTCAGCATCCAGTGGAAACTCATCCCTGGTTTGTTTGGTTTTTTTGTCATGTGTCGTGTTGTCCGTCCCCCCGTCCCGTCCCCCCCCCCTTAATTTACATTCTAGAAAGGAATGTGCCTTTGTGCAGGAATAGGGAGAGTTGAGTATGAACCAAATCAACTCCCAACACAATGGGACCTCCAGAGAGTCCAAAAGTTTCCTGCTATTCCCTTTAAGAAAGCTTGTTCCCTACCAGTTTGCATTATTCCCATTTGTGCTCAAGAATAATGAATTCAGGATTTTTTACTGCTGCCCATTACAGTAGCACCTATAACTTGCCTTGGGTTATTGAAGACAAATAGTAGACATCACTGAATCTCTGGCCTGTCTCCCTCTCTAAGTTATTAAATGTTTTCCTAAGCCTTTCTTGGTAGCAGTGATCCTGGTTATAACCTGTGTTTTAAACAAGTAATTTCCTATTTCATCTTCTATAGATTCATGGTTTTTTTATATATATATCTAGGGGATAGAAGATCATAAATGTGAACGTCCACCTGTCAAGAACACCAGGAAGTCTAGGAACCGCGGCTTGAAGATGTCCCAGGACAACTTGCCTTCTGATGGAGGGTACTGAGCACTTCTGTTATACCTGACAAAGCACATGACAAGCTTTACATGTCTCTTCCTCAGTAAACTCTTTCTGGTGGAGATGAGCTGTGCCAGAGATTTTTTCCTTGCCCCATAAATCTTCTATGATAAAAAATGTCTACTTCTGCATTAGGCTGAACACAAGTTCTCTGGAGGGTTTTCTAGAAAGATTGAGAGAGAGGAAGAGACAGCGAGCAGTTGCAGCTCAGAAGATCCAGTGCAGTGGCAAGGACAGTGTTGTGGAGGCTGTGAGAGGGTCGTGTCTCTGCTGTTTGACTTTGGACCAGTAATTTCGATCAGGGTATTCTTATCTGAGTGGCGTCTTTTTTAGATGGGTGGTTTGACGAGAAGTCCCAGTCTAGAACCATGATGCCATTCCCCAAAATAGCACTTTCGATACATGTGGTTTGGCCTCACTGAATCATGGCTTTCTGTCCCTCAAACAGTACCAGCAAGACAATTCCTGAGCAGTTCTGGTCAACAGATGTCTCAACGTGGACTTTTTCTGTAGCTATTCATGTCATTCAGACCCATTACTGGTTGGCTGATGGACAGCATGTTCTTTTCCCCTGTGCTGCAATCAGCATTCAAGATAGGAATTTGGTCCTTGCTGTCTCCCCATGCCAGTGGGAGAGCTACTTGTACCTGTTCTCTGATAACAGAGTGGATTTATTTAGCCCTGTTGCGCTCAGTAGTGGCAGGAAGGTGACCACACTTCTTATTAGCATAGTTAGGATCTTCCCATGCTCATGGCAGAGAGAGGTTGATCCAAGAGAATTTTTCCCATCAGGTTTGTTAAGCTGTGGATCTAGTCCCTAGGGAAGCAATAATGTGAGCGTAGTGGTGGGATGTCTGGCTTCTGTTTTCATCTCTATTAATGACCCTCTGGATTCTTTCAGATATGCCACTTAATTTCTCTGGGTAGGATTCATCTGTTCAGATGCATCTGAGCTATTTATCCAGATCCCCATACCTGTTGTAGATACACTTCTCCAGAGTAATTTCCTTATAATACAGACACCTCCCATTCAAATGCCCCAAAACATTTAAACTTTGAAGTAGTGCCTATTTTTCCCCACAAAGGGATGCTAGATGAGTACCTGGGAAGATATCTGAAGATAAGTGAGATGAATCCCATGCTTGGTGCCTTGGTTTTCCTGAGTAAGCACTAGCAATAATGTTACTTGTAAATCGTCTCTGGTAATGATTGTCATGAGATCCAAGTTGTTTTTCAGATAGGATCTAGCTGAAATCATGTCATTAGGAAGTCTCCTCGAGATGTTTTCCTCACAATTAACTGAAGACATTATCACTAAAAGGTCTTGCCTTGTTTTTATTTTCCAGCTTGAAGTCTGGCTCTGATATAGACGTGTTACCCCATCAGACAGTCCGTCGCACATCACTTCGGACCGCGGAAGAAATTGAACAGCTCAAGGAGCTTTTCAGGCTCCTGACAGCCACGGAGTTTCAGACACGAATGGAGGGAGTGGACCTCCTCCTAGATCACTGCAAAAGCAGCCCCCAGTTCGTCTCCACTAACATTGTCCAGGTACACAGGGCATCTCTATTGCTCCTTTCCCATTAGCTCCCTTCCCAAACCTGTACCAGTAAAGTTAACTCAGTGTGTCTTGGCACTACATACTAGTTGTTTGGGACAGGCTGGTCCCTTCTTACCCAGAATAATTTAATTCAATTCCAGGCTTCAGGGCAAGTAGTTTCAGTCCAGATGTATTTCTCTGGCAGGTGCCTATTGGTGCTGTTCATGAGATCATGACAGTTTACTGCTGCTGTAGCTTCTGCTGTCTCCTACTACCAGTTAGGTTGAAATAAAGGAAATCTAGCCACTGAAGCTTGGCAATTATTCTTTAGAAGAAAAATGTGTTGGAATGGGGAAGAGAAGTATCAGGCTGGGTTGATTAAAAAAAAAAAAAAAAAAAAATTTTTAAAGGATGCTCCTGTAAACTTTATTTTGCCTTGCACGGACACAACTCTGCCTATTCACTTTCATCCTCATCCCCTTCCTGCTTAGGAAAGACTGTTCTCACACTTCCCAGGGGTCCTTTTTTCTCTTTGGAAAGAGGAGGAAAATGTCTAGAGACAGATCTTCTCTTCCTTCTCTTCCCAGCAGCTGCTTTTTTCCTCTTTTCCCGAAAATGGCACCTGATAATGTGGCTGTTAAGGGACTGAACCTGCTCTAATGAGAACTGCACAGCACATTAAACTTCAGAAGTCTACCTGTTAGCTAGACAAATGGTCTGGATCCTGAAGAGTTTATCAGAGCCCTGCACTCCTTCAGACACAGGTTCTGAGACAGATAAAACAAAACTTGGATCTCATCCAGTCACAGTTTTGGCAAAATGAAAACTACTCTCAGTACTTGAGACAACTTTATGGAAAAATGGCCATCATAAATACTTGTTTTCATACCTCTATACCAAAGATACTATTTTGCATTATTAATGTGGGATTAATTTAACCATTTGTGGGTAAAGAGAACAGCATATGAACTATCCTGTCCCCACCCAAAGCTCTTAATAAAATATGAAAATCTTTTCAACCAGCGTGAGGTTGTGCAACCACTACAGTGAGTAGCCCACAGGAAAACAGTGAAATTGTGCTAGCAAGTGCTGACCTGACAGAAAGAATTACATTCATCTTTTACACTGCTGGGTACTTTTTTCTACATCTCGTCTTGAAACAAAGACATTTTAATCCAGCTTTCATGTCGTTTGTTTTCTTAACAGATTTTTGATATTTTTGTCCTGAGACTTCAGGATTGCAACAAGAAAGTGAACCAGCAGGCGCTGGAGGTGCTGGCTTTGATGACACCCATACTCAAATATGCCTTACACCCAGTGCTGGTCTCTCTGGTAGCAGCAGTCACTGACAACCTGAACTCAAAACGCTCAGGGATTTATGCTGCAGCTGTGAAAGTGCTGGAAGCATCCATTGCTCACCTAGGTAAGGCTGACCTCTAACACTGACTTTCCTCAACTGCGGCTTCTATGTCTCAGAGTCAAGCGAACACCAAGTCTATTGATAGCTGGTGTCGTCTGTGGAAATATCCAGCTGCTGCAAGATGTTTATGAAGTCCTGCCTGCATTCTTTCTATCCCAATCTGTTGTATCATGTTGTGATCTGCAGCTGAATGGATGCTGCTTATCACCTGGATCTTATGTCTGATTATTAATTCAGTAGAGAAGACTTTATAGGGATTATTTTAAGTTCCTGCCAGAAGAGCATGAGGGAAGTGACTAGCATCCAGCATGACTGTTTTTCCCTCTTCCTCCTGGGAAACTGCATGCATTTTGTTTTTATTGAATTGGATTTCTAAGATGTGCATTCTGTTAAGTTTATATCCACTAAAACAAGATGAAAGGAATGTGCCTTTTCCTTGAAACACATGGTGGGAAGGATGGTGGAGGCTCTTTGCTCTCGCTGGGCTTTGTTCCATGCTCTGGCAGTGGCAGCTCTCCCGAGCAGATGTGTCTGTCCCTTGCTGACTACAATATGAAAACCTTTGAACTCAGTTACTCATTTTGTAGTTTTAGGTAGTAGTTTAGCCATGTAAAGCCCAATGAAAATGTCCTTATGAATCTAAAGATTGAGACCTTAAATTTAATAAGATACTGTGTTATGAAAGATCATAGTGGAGATCAGATGAAGGATGAAATGCTTGTTCTATAGTCAGCCTGGAGGTCTCACGTGTGTGGGGTTAGAATTGCCTGGGCTCCCTTCTTCCAGAAGGGAAAGGAGCCCATTATTGTCCCCTTTTCTAGGTGCTTGAGCATGGGGCTGCAAGTATGTCTGTTGATGTAAAATAAGTACCTGCAGTAGGGAGAGGGTGACGTCCTGATCTGCCCTGTGTCCTGAACCATATGGCCTGCTGCAGGTTGTGCAGCATGTGTTCTGCTGCCTACCAGGGTCATACTGAAGCTCTCAGGGATCCTCAGGCTCATTTCGGCTGGAGGCACCTGCCCCGCAGAGTGCATCTTCAGCCCATCCATTATTGCTGTCCAAAAACTGTGTTTGCATGCTGTGGACTTGCAAATATAGTGGCATGTTCCTTCATGGGTAGTACTACAGAAGTCTGCATCAGTGTCTCTACAGTTCATCAAAACATCTTTTAACAGCTACTTTTTGGTCAGTGTATTCGGAATAATTTCCTCGTGATCTGCTGTAGAAACTGATTGTATGTGTGTGGGTAGTATGTATTTCTTAAAAGCATATGGAGATACTGTCCTGAAGTTAGCTCCCTGTTTCCCCTCACCTGCCACAGGTTTAAATTTGCCTTAATTTGGAGGCAGTAACCTAAAAATAAGGGGGTCAGAAAAGCAGAAGTAAAAGGATGGGAGTAAAGTAGAATGGGATTATACTAAGATTTTTTTTTTTTTTTTGTCTCACCTTAGTTTTACGGTTGATATTAATGATTCACAGCAATGACTACAAGGACAGACAACTGGGTGGCTCTTTAAGTGAAGAAGGGGCTGGTAGGGTTCGTTGCAGCCAGGGGACACAGTTGAAAACCAGACCCAAGTCTATGGAAAGCGTTGTTCTCTGTGATTTGTAGGTTATTCTTATGCACTTTGTTTTAGGCAGCTGGATCCCCTGGAGGATCCAGCTGCAAGGATCTAGTGGAGAGGTGTTGATGTTGCCTGGTTTTCTTTTTGCACACATTTCCATCAGGCAGAGAGACTCAGGCTGCTCTGTGTAGCTTGCTGGAGGTGTTTACATCTACCCACTGAAACCTCAGTGAAGTGTTTAAAGTTTGGCGAGATGAATCCAGGCCTGAATTTCCCTCTTGATCTTCTGCTGTAGATTCATCAGTGCACTTGTGTTACTGCTGTCATCGCTGCAGCTGTGACCAGAAGTTTCTGGTCCCTGGGGCTCTTCATCTGCTGTTTACTCCAGCTCTGATTTCTGTTGAAATGTGAGATGAGAGCTGGTGTGTGTGCACTTATAGATGCAAGGAGTTTGGTTTTGGAAAGATGAATGCTATCAGTAAAAGTTTTCACCAGGACTTTCTTACACTGATTAAAATGTACAGAAAAGCGGGTTCCACATAAAGTGTTTGGATTCTGTGTTTGATTCCAGGTTTGCAGATCGTTCATGTCATTTATGCTATATATCAAAGAACCTGAATTCCTGCCAACTGTAACTGGTGAGCTGGGTAACCAGAAGCTGTGGTGGTGCAGTCTTTATGCACCAGTTCCCAGACAGGCTTGAATATGTACCAGCATTTCCCCAAAGCCCCAGGAGCCTCTGGCTCTGTGCTCCTTGTCTGCTTTGGTACAGAAGGAGCTGAACAATAAATCCTGGAGTACCACTTTGCTAGAATTCAGGGACAAAGGGATTTTTGGAGGTTGTTTGGGCCCAATTTTACTTCCCAAATGAATTGCTTTGCTATTGGCATGAAGGGACACTGGCCCATCAGAGCTGCTGCGGTTCTGCTTCCTGGAAGGCTCTATATAATAGGCATTAGCCAGTCCTGTCTATTTTTCATCTTTCTTCTTTGTATTCGTTTTTAAAAAGGGAATTTATGATTTGCCAACTTCATTTCTTTAGAACAAACAGGTATAAATCCAGCTGTAAATGATGGCTTGTTCCACATGTTGTTCTGCATAGGGCAAGATTGCTATAGCAAATAACTACATAGCCAAGGTCTGCTGTAAATTCCCTTGCCACACAGATTTATGTCAGCTGTGAAAATGCAGCACTGGGTGAATATGCCTGAAAAATTTAGTGTTGAAGAGGCAGGTCTTAGAGGGAAATTAACAACTTTCTCCACATCAGCTGCTTTGCAAACTCAGTGAATTTGCTGACCTGTTGTCTTTCTGTGTCCCAAGTATAGGGTTATTCCTGATCATGAAGTGGGGAGAAGGGTGTGAGACCTGTAGTGCTCTTGGCCCTTATCCATTTTTTGTGGTGCCTGGGAGAAGGTTGGGGAAAAGTTGCAGAATCCTGCTAATAGAGGATGTGGCAAACAGATCCCTTCAGGAGTTTGTATGTAGCTTTCTGTCATTCCCCTCTCACCAATTCTGAGAGATCACTGTAAATTTTCCATGCTCACAGATGTCAGAACAGGAGTGAGGTACATCTGTCTCATCACACTGGCTTTACCCAGAGACAGGTTCAAGCAAACAGGGTGGTATATATTTTTTTGGTTCTGCTCATTTTTATGGACATTTGCAAAAATTCAAACAGGCAACTGAATCACAAATATTTCAAAATTCAACACCTAGGGCTTTAGTAGGGGAAGGAAGGCTCTACTGGAAAAATGCATGAGCGAAACCTTCCCATATGCTTTAAAATTGTTTGCCTTTTCAATTTAAAATCAAGTGGCAAATGCCCCCCCCCCCCCCCAAGAACTCTAAAGGATTGTGCAACGCTCCTAGCTTAGAGTAAGTGAGCACAATGTCTTGCCCCATTGCTCCACTGAGTTTCATAGCTAAGAGCCCAGCTATTGCTCTGAGACTCTGTGTTGACATGCCTCAGATTCTGAGTTTTAGGTGAGACTTCCTCATTTGTCACCTTTAATGATCCAGGCAAAAATGTAAGCTGGTGAGGAAATTGCTTGATCACTCGATGTAAAAACAAAAAAACTCCAAGCCCAAAACAAATCCCCCCCATCCTCAAGACAAAAATTCTACCTACCAACAAACTAATTTGCTTCCAAATAATGCCTGAATCATTTATTTAGCTTAACCCTGACATTGGCTTGGACGTCCTCAGCTGAAGGCCCCACACATTCATTAGCTGTGACCTGGGACCCTAATCCCACTCAAGGGAACCACCTTGTAGATGGCGGCAAATCAGCAAATCAAGCCCGACTGCAATGGGACCAAGACATAGATCTTGCTCTCCTCTGACATCTGTCCTACCCTGTCCTCTGTCTTGAAAGAAATGCCATTCAGATGGCCACTGCCTGACACTAGGGTGTGGAGTGAGGCCCGCAGCCCGAGTAGCTCCTAGAGGAACCAGCCCTCTGCAAGAGGGGAAGGGAAATTTCCCCTGTAGGTGTTTACATAGCAAAGAGGGGACCACAGTGAAAATGAGAGCGCAGAGAAGCAGATTCTTCTTTTGCTCGTATTGCAAATGCTGGGGTGTGTGTCCTGTGGCCAACAGGTTCAGCTAATATGTAGTGCAGAGAATTAAAGCTGAATTAATAAGAATTGAACTGCCTGCCACCTTGTTTTCTCTAACAGCCATTAAAAGCTCCTCTGTCTTTAGGTCTCTCAAGGCGGCTAAAGTAATGGTTGGGTAAATTTGTTATTGACTCCAGCTTTACTGTTTCAAAATGCACAGGGCATTTGAAACCCTTAAATTGAAAGGTGAATAGTGCCTATACACTTAGATTCCTAAAAACTAAGCAAACAAACAGTTCCCCCTCACCCACCCAAACCCCAAGTGTTCCCCTGAAAATCTGTGTAGATACTGATATTAATGATTAATTAACATTTTGTGCTTCTTCAAGATCTCCAGATCTCAGGGTGTTTTTTTCAAAGCAGCAGCTGTAAGTTAACTCTCTGGGGAGGAACAGCAAGTGTGAAACAGGGTCTGCCAATACTGCAAGAGTGTGAGGCAAAAAGTGAAGTGTCTGTTTAAAAAGGTGAATGAGAAGAGTGTAATTACCAAAGCAGAAGCTTAATTAGGATAGCAGGATCAGTTCTTTACTGCACGCTTGCAAGAAGATCATTAGGGACTTCCTTTCTATATCTCATGTGAAAAGGAGCACTTAATAGCACAGTGCTACTTAAAACCACTTCAGGATTTAGCTCTGTCGTGGTTCACAAAGAAGTACGTTGCCTGCTTTATCAGTGCCACTCCTGGTGACATCATGAGGTATCATAGCACATCCCACATGCATTCTGCCTCCGAGAAAAGCTTTGCTTGACTTATCGAAGTGGTAAAACTGGAGGCTTGCAGAACAATCCAGGCAACAGTTTATAAATTAAAACAAGACCCTAAATCAACAACAGACAGCATAGGAAAAACTAAAATACGTATGACTGTCAAGTATTGGGAAAGCAGTTCGTTTTCCAGTCTGTCTGCCAAGATCTGATTTCAGAGATGTTACAAGAGCCCCCAAGAGCGGATGGTGTTGGCAATGAGCAGTAATTCTCTCTTGTAAGAATAACTTGGAATCTTGTCTGTAGATTCCAACAGGTAACTTAAAGATTTAACACCAGTTTATCCTTAAAATGTGAATGGATGTGTGGACTTTTGAGCCTTCTCACCCTTTTCCTTAGAGGAGGGAGGACGTCACTTCAGCATGCACAACCTTTTCACTGCTTACATGTGATTTAAATTTTGAGGGCCCTGATGTGACATGTTTAACACAGTTCCTTGTACAGCGGTCACATTTGTATTTACAAATGTGAAATTAGAGCTTTTCTTTTTGAATTTTAAATCCTCCCAAGTAGGCCTGAAGGAAAGAAGAAGAAAAGCACTGAGAAAATGGCAGAAATTTATTTTAAAAAATTCAGTTACCTCTGACCCGACCCCCCCCCCCCCCTTTTTTTTTTATAACCTCAGAAGAGTGAGTAGAAAAAAATGCTTCTCTTTCAGATAACGCATTGCTGCTGCAAGCCTTGGCCCAGCGAGTGCGTTTCCTCAGTGGCCAAGCTCTGCTGGATGTCACAGAACATCTCTCAGGTATCGCTTGCTTCAGCTAATTTCCACTGCTAAGTCAAGAAGCCTTCAGCGGCAATATTTAGAAGAAATGCCCCTGAATAGACAGTGCAGTAGCTCATCAAACACTAGAAGTTCCTGAGCTTGTGCCTCCTGCAAAATACACATAGTAGGTGTATTTGGCAGGGGTTTGCCTGGCTGCTGCAGAGGCATGCAGTGTGTGAGATGAGGATGATGCTTGGGCTCCAGCGCTGAGATCTCACTGGGGCATATTGGGACCCACCTCCAGGAAAGAGAGGGGCTAAAAATACCCTGGCTGGCTCCTCTCTTTGAAGGACAGTACAGTAAAGGTCATGGAGGTCTGTAAGAGGTCCCTTTTCTAAAGCGAACAACCATCCTTTAGAAAAAATTGTGGCAACAGGTATTTCTGAGGATCAGTTTGTTTTGTCATCATGGGATTCTTGTTTTCCTGTTGGAAACTTTAGAGGCTGAATTCTGCAGAGTCTGGGGCTCATAGCGTAGATGAAAACTCAACACACATATTACAGGCAAGGATTTTGTGCAAGGCAGGATTTGGGGGCAGAGAGGCAGAAGCGGGCAGTTCAGCCCAAACTACTGAGGCTCCCTGCCTGTATTGCAGATATGACGTTGGACTCTGAGCATTTCAGGATGTGCAAACAGTTTATTTCTGTATCAGCAGTGTCCGACACACCACAAATGAAGCTGATAATTGATTTATAATAGTAGCTTGCTATGTCCAGCAATAGCCAAGGAATGGAAAAAATTATAATCTCAATATATACTAGAAAAGACTATTTATAGCCTTGCTTCAATTAGGGCTAAATCCACTGCTAATTATGCCAGCATCTTTTAATCCAAGGTTTAATACACTTTGCTTCTTCATTATGAATCTCAAAAGGGCATGTTTAGCCACAGTGAATGTAAAAGGGCCTTTAAAGATAATTTGAATAGAGTAAATCTCCATAAACATAGAATATAATTTTACAGTTATTTTAATCTCCTGAAAAAATAAAGCATTTGAACATAAATTGGGACTACTTTAGAGAGAGCAGATGTTCTCTCTGGGATTTAGAGGGAACAGACAGCGCTTTCTCTTCTGAAGCTCCATAGTGACCACTGTGTTTAATAGCATTTAAACTCACATTAACTCCCATTTTAAAATAGGTACCATAACCCTTTTCCTGCTTACCAGAATTGGTTTTAGGTGCTTTCAGGAGCTGTTTAAATGTTGATGACTGATGCTAGATTAACGGTGTAGAGAAAATGAAGGTCCTTCCACTACAGAATAATGGTTACTGCATAACATTTCCACTGAACAGAAAATAAGAACTCTGTCTCCAGACCATTTCAGATTTTGATCTCTCAGCAAAATCTGCCATGCGAGGAGCCTATTGGTAGTAAATTTTTGTTTGTATTTAATATAGTTCAGAAAATGAGCTGAGAGCAGACTTCAGAGAGAATGAGAGGGAATGCTTGTTTTTTGGTTAAATTTCAGCCCCCTGTGTAAGATTTTTCTCTCTCTATTCCCCTATTTCAGAAAACATTGTGAGGGTAAATCCCATTAAAATCGTGAGATGCTCAAATGCCATGGCAATGGGGTCTGGGTAATTATCTAAGACGTCCTGAAGTTTGAAACAGCTGTTCATTAGAAGCCACCAAGTATGAGGGGAAAAAAGCTCAAATTAGACCATTCTGCCAAAGACATCAGTTAGTCACTGATGTTTCTAATAAAACTGTCAAGCAGCACACATCTTTTGTGGGCTGGAGTTTTGAAGTGTAGTATAATACTGCTGTTCGCTGTGTGCCACTGAGCAAAGGGAACTGCCAAATTAGACTTCTGGCATTTTTCATCAAAGGTCACAAAAAAGTAATCATCCTTTTTATTAGAAATCTTTCAATTACCTCTCTAAGCTGCATTTCAAAATCTTCAGCAGATGGTTTAGACAACTTCTTAATGGAAATAAACAGTGATTTGACATTTTTGTCATTTGTAATGCAGAAGCGGGTAGTGAAATGATTTGCAAAATGTGTATGATTCACTTTGCTAAGTCTATCACAGATGTAAAGCCTCTAATTTGGAGAAATTAAGGTCCTCAGAGGTTGATTGTTCTGTTCAGTGGATGATCAGTGACTGTTGCCTGTTTCTGGATCATCGGGCAATTTGTGCTTGCTGATAGTAGCCAGAAAAGGCTTCCAAGAACCAAAAATAAAGGTAGGTACTTGTTTGCATTAATGTTTTTAAGAAGCTTGTCTCTCTCGTCCGGCAGTGCTTGTGGAATCTGTTTATCCTCGGAAACCCCAAGTCATCAAGCACTACACCCTGCCCGCGCTCTGGTTCTTCCTGGAAAACAGGGTCCTGCCTACCCGAAGCAGCAAAGTCAGGGCTGTGGTCACCAAGCTTGCAGATACCCTCTACCAAGTGATGGGCTCCAGGCTGAAGGAGCATGCCGCCAAGCAGCTTCCGTGTGTGGTGAAAAACCTCTGCGACATTTTGGACCTGAATGTTGAGTGAAGGCTTGGTGTGCTCCAGGAATCTGATGGGAAAGGTGCTGAGTGGGACAGGTGGAGGCAAAGGTGGATGTGGCGGTGGCATTGGTTTTATTCTATGTGTTTGAAGAACAGGATTTACCCTACAGAGTTTACTGTTACATACATACATTATATATTTTGATGTAGGGTTTTAAAAACTAATAAAAAATAAAAGGAATTCTCAAAAATTTTATATCTTGAGCTCATGTTCCTTAAGATGCTTGCACAGATACCAAAAAAATAAAAACCTGTGTGTAAATGCAATTTGTAAATATAAAAAGGAAAATAATATATTTATATACATACTTACAAAGTAAGAGATGTGCATATATATACATATATTTACGTACAAAGTAAGAGATGGGCTTTGGAAGCATTGGGGTTATAGGATTAGATGGCTTGATTTGGGAAGCAGACAATGAGAGACCAGGACCTGCTAGCCCAGAGGATACGCCATGGGGTTATCGGAGGATGTGCATCTCACTGTACGTGCCAGTGTATGTCATATGTGCCAAGCTACTGGGTGGCCCCTTTACAAGTCTCTGGTAGCTGCTGGTGCAGTGGCAGATACCTGAGATGTCCAGGTCAAGCTCAGACCCCCTGTCCCATGACAGCAGAAATCTCCCCAGCTGCACTGAAATTTTCTTCCCATTTCAGGGGATGCATCTTGTCTGTAGTCCCCCGTGCAATGGACTGATGTGGCGAGGTGACTGGTGCCATCCGGCTGCCTCCCAGCACCTTGGGGCACGCCTGAGGAGGTGCAGGAGAGGGGCTTGGGGCAGGGGGCTGTGCCACCTTGCAGGGGGTGCTGGGTGGAACATGGAATGCTGGGCAGTGAGTGGGCTAAGGGTGTCCTACAGAAGCTGGGGAGACCTAAGCTGTGGGCAGGCATTGTGGGACAAGGTATAGTTTTTTAAACTATATATATTTTTAAAATGTCTTTTTTTCCGTCTTTTGAGAAGTGAAGGGTTTGCCTTATATGTGGAGCAATAAAACACTTCTGAACCTGAGCTTCAGGAAAGAGAGTGAGGAAGGGATGTGCCAGTCCTTCACCATAGAAAGGTTTGGAAGCACAAGGGGAGAAATGACGAGAGAAGAGAGGAAGGGCTGAAAGCAGCAGATGTTGGTGCATCTGTATAGTTAGATATGAAAACAGAGCAGCCTGATCTATGTTCATATAGTCCGCAGTATACTGGCAGAGTTTTGAAAGAAAGAAAAATGGAAGTTTTGGGGAGGAAAAAAATAGGAAAATAATGGCATGACACACACTGGGCCCATGGAAGGTTAAAAGA
This sequence comes from Haliaeetus leucocephalus, assembly GCF_000737465.1. Taxonomy (NCBI): domain Eukaryota; kingdom Metazoa; phylum Chordata; class Aves; order Accipitriformes; family Accipitridae; genus Haliaeetus; species Haliaeetus leucocephalus. The sequence continues at coordinate 3,205,191 of NW_010973013.1, read as the reverse complement.
GCCTTGACAGGTTCTTGACACGTACAAGGACCTTGTACGAAGCTGGGTGGCCAAAGAGTAGTCCAGGGGGATCTGCCCATCCCAGGGGTCTTGGGGTCTTACATTTATTTGCTGCATTGTTTGGTATGTCTATATCTATACTTCCAACTTGCCAGATACTATTGTTGCCTTGGGTCACCTCTTAAGGAATCTCTTTTTCTTCTTAGTACAGTACTAAAGCGGCAAAGTTATTTAGTAGACTCTTCTAAAATGTTTGGGGTTTTTTTTTTGCTACTGCTTTTTGTTTTTAACTCCCAACTTTTAGTAGCAGGGAGCACTCAGGAACTCATCTCTGAAGTCTTGGCATGTGACCTAGCCCAGGGACCTGGCTCTGAAACACTGGTGTCTCTGGGGATCCTGCAGAGCCTGCTGGAAGCCATAGTCCTTGCAGATCTGCTAGAACATTTTGGAGTTTAGCATCTCAAGAAATTTTTCTAACAGTTTACCAGAAACAGGAACAGCCTGGTAGCATGCACTTGTTTTGCAGGCATGACAGGGCTCCGCAGATTATATGTGTGCACCCAATGCCAAGGGTGAAACACTGGAGAGTGTTAGAGGATGGATGAGGTTAAATAGCAGACCTTGAACTATGTCATGTAATTAAGCACCTGCAGTTTGCTACCTCCCAAGATCTATTTTAACAGGCAATTTTTTTTTTTTTAAAGTGGTTGGCATCTCTAGGGGGCCTCCTGGTTTTGCTTCCTCTACCTCAATAGTTGTTCTTGCTGTTTCCTTCCTCTCCAGATCTCTCACTCAGGAGCCCCGTAAATGCTGCTCTGCCCAGGCTGCTTTTGCTGGGCTGAGTAAAAGCTCTTTGGTTTTACTTTCTTTTTGGCTGTGCTTGGGCTCTTGAGAATGTGGGGGGAAGTTTCTGCACTTGGGAGAAAAAAAGCTTTTGTGCATGTCATATGATGCCTCCCAGAGCCTGTTTTTAATGCATTTAGTTATAGCACTTGAAAAAGTAGGTTTGAAAAGTTACCCATGTAACTGGTTTCTTAACTCTGTTGGCCTCAAGTGGTGCTTTCATGCATACTGTTCCCCACAGTCAATGAGAATAAAGCATTGCCTGCCAGTACCTATTTTCTGTCTAGGTGTTTTATTTTTTTAACTCTCCAGCGGAGACAGTTTCCCCATGAGAGGGGCACTCTTACCACAGCAAGATCAAATTTAGCTGCCAGTGTGACTCTCTGCAGTGACAAGCAGAGGGGTTAGTGGGCAGGGGTTGATTCAGCTCAGGTGAGCTCTCCTGCCACATGTTTGCACAGGTGCACATCTCAGAAGTTATTAAGAAGCTACTAAGGTTTGTGGATGATACAAACAGAAGGCAGAGCAGCGTCGGATCGTCTTCTGGCACTGGTAAGAATTTAAATACTTAATTTTTCTAACTTATTTTTATTGTAACTTGATTACAGAAGTCTCACCAGAGAGGGGACTGCAAACCGCACTTGCAGGGCCAGTTTAATTAATTTAATTATTGCATTTAATGTGCAGTGCAGCTGCTAACCCGCAGAAGTTCGTATAGCAAAAGAAATTTATGGCAATCTTGAACATTGGCTTACTCTTACCCTACATCCTGCCAGAGCCCCAAGACAGACCCTGGCTGTCACAGATGGTTCCTCCTGCTTGCTGAAGGTAAGAGTTGTTGTCATCAAGCAAAGGTGGAGGGTAAAAGGTAAGATGGCTTCTACCATAAAGGAGTGAATAAAGCTTACTTTCCCCTACAGAGTAGGAAGGTAGTGAGTTTGTGCCGTCTCCCTGTGCAAGGGGGCATTAGACCTCTGAAGTTGTGTGAATAGAGAGACTGGTGCTATGCACTCTGAATCCAGTCTGCAAAATTCATCATTTCCTCAAATGGGCACTTTCTTCTCAGCAAGAGTCAAAGCAAGTACCTGGTGGCATGGCTCGCCTGCTCTTCTGAGTGCTTGTGCCATGCAAATGTGTTAGCTGGACCCTAATCTCCCTGTGGAAATGCAGCCACAAAGCCCTGCAGCAACGTGAATGTATGAACTTGGCAGTGCCAAGAAGACTTTGGGGATGGTATGGACAAAGGAATGGCAAATAGGGAGGGTGGCCGGGGAGGGAGAGCAAGGAAGGAAGGATGGCCCCAAAGTGTGGTGCGGAGGCTGAAGGCTGCTGTTGTAAGTAATGTTGATGCTGTCTCATGGTGTTGCTGTGAAAGGTGGAGGAGAGAATTGAAGAATGCACCTGAAGGGAGCTGCTTTTGCAGAGGTGCAGCTGGGTCATGGAGTGTAATTAGGTGATTCTGGTAGAATTTGCTTTTGCAGAGGTGCAGCTGGGTCATGGAGTGTAATTAGGTGATTCTGGTAGAATTTGCTTTTGCAGAGGTGCAGCTGGGTCATGGAGTGTAATTAGGTGATTCTGGTAGAATTTGCTTTTGCAGAGGTGCAGCTGGGTCACGGAGTGTAATTAGGTGATTCTGGTAGAATTTGCTTTTGCAGAGGTGCAGCTGGGTCATGGAGTGTAATTAGGTGATTCTGGTAGAATTTGCTTTTGCCAAGATTAAAGGTGGGATTGGGAACCAGCTGCTGAAGTCTCTCTCTCAAGCAGACGGAGGGGGGCTGCACTGAGGTGGCTATTTTCATCCTTATTAAATAGTGATGATGGGAATAAAAGTGGTTGCATTGCTCCCGAATCTCTGACAGCTGACACTGAATCCTGATACTGTGATACTGCCTTTGATACAGGCAGAGGTGAGAAAACCACTCTAGTTAAAATTAGAGTTGACCTGAACCTTTAAGCCTCTACTGTGCCTTGGTATCTTTAGCTGAAAAAACCAGTAACTTTGTTTGGCCAACAAACTGCCCTGTGTATCCTTAAAAGCCCCCCCAGTACTTTCTTAATGCAGCTGGCAGTGGTAAAGGAGCTTGTAAAGCCTCTCTCTATGTTAAAAGCTGTGCCCCAAATAAATGAAGGCTGTGCTACTTTCACAGCCGTTTAGCATGTTCTGCTGCATTTGAGAGCAGAAAGGAAAAACTGTCCCCTTTGGAGACTGCAGTGAAGGCTGCAGGATGCGCAGGTCTGTCACTACCCGCTGCTGGGTCCTGCAAAGGACGTACGTGCCCAGCGGCCAGCACTGCAGTTAAGCCCAGGCTCTCAGGCAGAGCCTGAAATTTCATGTCCCTTGTGATTCGACTGCTGCTGCTCCAGCTTTCTCTACGGACACATGCACATCTATACGCACTCGTCTATGCATGGAGACACTTCCTCTGCACAATAGTCCTCCTCTGTGTATACTGTCAGTGTATGTAATATATTAGGCTGTAAAACTCCTCAGTGTTGACACGTTTCTGTCACTGCAAATATTCGAATAGTAGTACATGTTATTTCAAAAAGGGAAATTGGCTAAACTAATAAAACGACTTTCATATGGATATAATTGTGCCAGTACTAGGATCCCTATTGCTTTGACTGCTGTATTATTCTGGCAGGTTTTTATTTTCAGTATCACCCAGTGCGAACAAAACATGCTCCTGTTTCCCCAGGGAACAGCCGCCCTCCAGCTAAATCAGCCCGATGGCTCTGGTGGGTGCCCTTGCAGGCTGGACCTCTGCAGTGGGACGCCACTGCGCAGTCTGGCAGCTGCTGGCAGGTACTGCTCGTCCATTCCCAGGGATTCTGCAATTAATACTCCATTTGAAGGGAATGGTAACACCACACCTCTCTTCTGGGCTTGCCCAGGGCTGATAGTAGTTCACATTTCACACCTATAGGAAGCTTTTTTTTTTTTTTCCAAACTTACATACTGGTCTTGTCCCAGTAAGTGTGGGCCTAAAATCTTCCTCTGTGCAATTGCAATAAGGAATAAATCTATCCCACCATATCCTTTCCTCACTGGGCCTCTCCTCTTCCTCTTTTGCCTTCTTTGTGTCATCTCCAGCTGCTGTTGATCATTTGGCATTACAGTGGTGCCATTTATTTACATGTTTGGGGGACAACATACCCAAAAGGTGCTGTATAGAATGAAGTTTTCTAACTAGATGTATTCTGTGCTCACAATAGACCTGAACAAAGAAAACTTGGTCCAAATCCCGAAGCTTTGCACATTTGCAATCTGAGTCATTTCTGGCTCGTAGCTATCTTCAATCACAATTGTCTATGTAAGAGGAGGAAACATATTTCATTGGGAAAACATGCACTGCTTTTGAAAAAGCATATATATGTGTATTTACCCAGGACAGCACACAAGTAGTGTTGTTTGTAACTTGTTTGCAGAAGGACGAGTTGACCGTGAAGCCAATAACAGGTGAGAAGGGTTTCTCAAATCTATTTATACTCCAGCCGGCGTGCCATTCAGCCCAGAGGTATGTGATAATTTATTGCCGTGGGCCAGTGCTTGCCAGTGTAATGAATTCCTGCATAGCTGGAACAAGCACTTCTAGATTCAGCTCCGACTCTTGGTGGACTGTGTGATCATTGACAATGCTGCCTTTTAAGAAATTATTTAACAGTTTCACTTCATAATAATTTGAATCTTTTAAACTTACATTTTAATTTGTAGCTGCCATTATTCCTCTGCCTTAGGGAAAAACACTTCACAGCCCAGTGCAAACTGTAATGTTTTGACAGCAAAGTCTGCATGGTTGCCAGTTTCTGATGTTACAGAAGAAAATGCACATGTAACGTGTTAATTAGGCTTTCTGAAGGAAAAAATCTATTTTATGTGGCTGCATGTGTTTGCTTAGCTATGGATCTAATCCTAGCCTAGTAAAGCCCAGGCAGGGTAGCACGTTGCAGGGAAGAACACTCTGTGAGCTTGTAGGGTTGTCATTACCAGCACAGTGAATGTGTCCTTTTGCTTTTTCCTTGGAGACAAAATTAAGGAAATAAACTGCCTGTTTACCCCACTTCCCACCCCAATATTCTCTCAGATCTTTTTAATACATCACAGTAAAGGGAGTGAAACTTTACACCTACCTGCACACCCACTGTTTCAAGGGTGGCATTTTTTTCTCTCCTTAAAGTCATTGCTCTTTCATACCAGAAACATTTCTTAGTCTTCAAACGTGGTAATAAACAAACGTGGATGATGCATGGTCCTCATGGTGGTGCTTCGGAGTACTGGTAAGTGCTTGGCTTACAAAACTAAATTTAGATATAGCTTGGGTCTTGGCTCAGTTTTATGCAAATTTAGGAGGGAAAGAAAATTTGAGATAGGAAACTTGAGATAATTGGATCCATTGGGCCCTGTGCTCATTTCTGCTTACCTTTTTGCAGGACTGGCTTGTCATCCCCAAATGGGTGGGTGGGAGGTGGTCAGCCCCAGCGCTGTTGCTTTGTACTTGTGGAGTATATCAGTCTCCAGGGAAGCATCACCTGAAGAATAGAGAAGCTCACACAAGTCCTAATCTCCTTTTCACTGCAATGAGTCTAAATTAAACCTGTCAAAGGAATCTTAAAGTTATTAGTATGCTGTTTATTTAAAGAAGTACTTTTCTATTTTTGCTGCTTTGTAAACAACCTCTGAAGAGGTTACAACAAACTTCATCGTGTGTTGGGAGTAGACAGGCTGCAGAGACATTGGTCAGCCGAGGGAAGCTGGGAATACACCAAGCATCTAAATGCCTACTGCACTTGTGCTGTGGTGTTTCCAGTGGCTTTTGTTCTGTGGAAAAGCTTAATCTAGCTATTTGGCTGTCAGGGGAACTCTGTGGGGCTGGAAACGGGAAATCGTTGACTTGCCTGCGCTAGCAGAGCTCAGAGATGCAGTACGTGCTTTCTCCCTCTCTTGGCCGTTGGTAGGATAAATAGTTCTGAAGTACTGAGTTTTTCAATGGGAAGAATGTAGTATTGTGGGGGTTTTTTTAATTGTCCATGGTGTTTTCTAGATTATTTCTTTATTTTGCACCTTAGAGATACCCTGTTACCACTTGTTGTTGTTATGCAGTGTGGACTGATATGAAATTTGTCTAAGACTCAGAATTAGGTAACGGCATACCAGGAGACGTGTGTCTTACTAGCTGCTCAACTGCAGAGCGCTGTGTGACAGCAGGGCGTTCCTGATGCTCCCTGTTCCCTGGCTTATCCACATGAAAAACTGTGCTATAGAAACCTACTTGTATGCCAGGTCTCTCATGATAATTACTGCATGTATGTATATGCATGTGTTTTCTCTGAAATATAAAGATGAAAGGATCTGCATGGATATTGGGTTATTGATAAAAACCTCAATATTCAAAAAAGTCCAGAAAGATGCATTGCCTTGTGCCCTGATTGTCCACGTTAACTGTATTTACAAGCAAAGAGACACAAAGCTTCAAAGTGGAGGAAAACATTTTAAAAATAAAAAAAAAGAAAGCCATTGTATTGCACTGACAGGTTTAATTTCCAGTTTGGATGTAAGAGATATTAAACTGATATTACTTATAAGAGGGGGTAAGGCTGCAAGATAGAAATTGCCCCATTAGATTGACTTCTTAGAGTCACATTTAAAAGTCAAGCAGCTAGTGAATTTGTTGGTTTAGGTTTTACCTGTAGAGTCATCTTGGCCTTGCTACGTGTCTTTGCGCATCTGCTGGAATGCCTGGAAAGTTTTGTTTGCAGCATTACAGTTACTGCTCTGGGGAAGGATGGGTCTTTGTGAGCATCCTTAGGCTTCAGCTTTGGTTCATTCGTATACTAAAGACCCAGTTGCTCAGCAGTAGTAATAATAAATGAAGGGCAGCCTATCACATTGAAAGCTTTCAGATTCTCTTTAATTGCTATATAATCAACTCATCTATGCCTCAAGGAAGACTTTATTAAAGCAGGAGGGATTCATATGAAGTAAGATAGGCTTATCACCCCTTTCTCCTTTAAAATAACCTTGATAAAGGGTGTACTCTATACAGTCTAACTTCAGAAATCCTCGCAGGGCTACTTAATGCAGTCACAGAGTTGTATATTAGAAAAGAATATGACAAAGAGAGGTAAGAGGCCAGATTTTGAAATTCAGAGTGTCAGTAAAGTGGAGAGCAATTAGGGGTGGGGAGCACTGTAGATAATTCTGTGCTAGCGATGGTGGAATGAGACAGGTGCAAGGCGGGCATACGTGAGATGAACAGAAATAGGATCAGAGGGGTAATGTGGTCCTGGGTCTTGATCACCTTGTCCTGCTATTTACTGTTTGTATCTGCACATTGGTTTGTGTGGTTTTTTTTGTTTGGTTTGGTTTTTTTTTTTTTATATTAATATCTTCATTATTCATCCAAAAAGGGCAGTGGGCAAGAAATGTAAACTTGGGATCTTTGCCCCCAATTTTCAGATGATCCAATATACAGTTATGAGTTTGTATTAACCTTCACATTTACCTGAGGACAACATGGAAGTGAGCTCCTAATCCATACTGCAAACATTATGAAACCTTCAGAATCTTGCCCAGGAAGATTAAAATCTCAGTTTGAAGTTCATACCTGCAACATGCATCTCTACATGCTGTAGTCATGATGGCAGTGAGTATATTTCATGTGGAAGGATTAATGATTTGCTAATCTAGAAGGATTTCTCTTCAGGAGATGTTGGCAGTTCCTTACTGATGAGACCTGACAGTAAGAAAGAGGTTACTTTATCTCTGTGCTGTGATTTCTTTCCTTCTGATAGCCAAGGGGATAACTTCTCAGAATATTCCTCTTAATGATAAAACTTCATAAATGATTATGAAATGCCTTGGCTGTTAAGAGGTGTCGCAGTGCAAACACTGTAATACACTGGTTTGGTTGATAACCTGCATAGCATTCTCAACCATAATGCCAGTATCTGAGGTAGTTCTTGAAGTCAAATCAACTGGAGTGTGTGTAGTGCTTTGGTGTTCTAGTCATCTTTAGATGCTGAGGGTATGGAATGACAAGTCCCTTAAGGGTTTGAGATTTGAGCAGTGTCACTGGAAGCAAGGGCAGCTGCCAGCTTGTTAAAGGTCTGCAGATCAAGTGCAGCACGGAGCTGTTAGCTGCCGTTTTGGCAGCTATGAAGCCCTGGCTGGAAAACTGATACCACTTCACTCTGTGCTCAAGCCCTCTGCGATGAGACTCCACTGCAGCGGGTGTGCTCTGATTTTAACCCTTAGGACAAACCCACCACGCCGTGCTTGAGTTAGCTGTGGTTGTACACAGAAGCTCTACTGAACCGAGTACAAAATTGCCAGGTAGCTCAAGCTTATATCAGGGCAGGGGAGGGGTGGAAACACAGCTGACGTATGCTCTGGTCTCTCAGTGTCCAGGCTTGATCCTGTAGCCTAAAAAAGATGTATTTGCTTAATGGAAATGCAACCTAAATTAATTGATGGACCAGTAAAACACAAAACTAGGCAAGCTTGTGCTGGGGTGGGGAAAAAGGAAGCAAATGGACCTTTTGTAGCACAGGGCACTAGCTTGTGCACTAAGGAAGGAATCAATAGTATAACATTGGGCTAAGATTTAAGCTGGTTGCATACAGAACGTAAGAGACATCAAACTCATACCTTGCATATAAAAACTCTGATTTATTTACATCCGTAAAAAATAAACTTTAAAGTTGAGTATGGTCTTATAAAACAATTGTATTCCATAAATGTTGTATTCATGAAAAATGGAAGCGTTGTCCAAAAAACCTGTAAAAAAAAAATTTTTTTTTTTTTTTTAAAAGTGGTGAGCCAAACTATCATTTCCTGCATACTGTAGTTACTCTTAATCTCATTCTTGCAATACAATTGAGGGTAAACACCTTATTTGCAAGAGTCCTGTACATTAACTGTGCTGAAGAGAATCTGTTAGCTATATGTAGTCATGAGTTCATGTTACAAACTTATAGCTTGCTCCTGGAGAACCTCTGTTGAATACAACGCTCAGTTTGCTGCAGCATCCCTAGGGCAGCATCAGAGTCCTTCAGCAGTGCTTAGGTGGGGTCATGTTTGCAATGAGCCTCCTGACGACCACGGCCTTAGTCAAAGCTGGGGGAGATGCTGTGGTAGGATGCCGACGCATGTACCACATCTTTACGGGAGCCTGGTTTTTGGGGAAAGAGGCTTTGGCTGACTCCATGTCCAGCTAGCAGACGTGTGAGGAGGTTTCCAGCTTGATTGCTGAAGTGTTGTTCCATGTGCTGCTGCAGCTCTTGCACCACAGAATTTGGTGCTTGGGGTATGAATAAATACTTTCTTTTATCCCCCATCATGGATGCTGGGAAATTTCAGCATAAAACCATAAAGAGATAAAATGATTGTAGTAGCTGTCCTCCCACTCTGTTATGTTTTCACCTTCAAAGCGACATTGAGGTGTGCAAAGTACTGGTTTTCTGCTGCCATGTTTCTGGTTTGTTTCTATTCTGGGTGGTTACTGCCAGCAGAACAGACAACCCCCAAATCCATGCAAAAATGTATTTGTATTTTTATGCAGTTGGGAGGGAACTACACTTCCGATGAAAGAGAAGACTGGCCTGCAGAGTTTGCTCTGCTGATGATCTTTGTGGTATCTCACTGGTGATTTTGAACTTGATAGGGGATGGTGCATCTGCCTGTGTGATTACAGGGTGGATCTGTTGACATGTCCTGGCTGTTCACTGTGGGTATGGCTACTCTGCCACCTCAAGCTCACAAACCCCTGACAATCCAAAGCATCTATTCACGGCGAGTTACTTCTTTATATTCAAACCCCCACCTTAAACATAACAATTAAGATTTCCTTGTGTCTGTGGTGTAAAATGGCACTGAGCTTATTGAAGGGTGGTTGTGATTAAGGCACTAAACTAAAACTCAGGAGTTCAGTATCCATAGGTGTTCCTTGTACAGCATCAGATGAGCCTCAGTTCCCCCATCATGAAGGTGGGCAGGAAGGGTTAAAAATCCTGTGTGAAAGTGAAGTGCCCAGACACCAACACCATGAAAACTGTAGGAAAAATTAAAACTTTTCTTATCAAAATATGACTGCAAATGGCTTTTTTTCTGGATCTTGTTCTGTACTAAAGTTGCATACGAAAACACATCAAATTAAATTAATTAAAGTTACATTAATTAAAAGTTGCATCTTAATTGTGGTGATAAATTAGTTAGGTGAGCAAGATCCAGTAAATTCTGAAACTGTATTCCAGTGAGTGCTGTAAAAACCTAGCATTAATCGACTGTAAATAACTTGTGTTTTTATTAACAAGAATCTGTCTAGACTCTTTGGTGAAATTACAATAAATCCCCTCAAACTGCATAAATCAGAAAGAATATAAACCTGTTTTGGGGAGAACAGGATTCTCAATGGTAGCATTCTCTTCTTTTATGGAAAAAAAAAAAGAAAAAAAAGAAAAAGATCATGTCCTTAGGTGCCTCAGGATTTATAATGTTGTTTGATTGGGCTATTACAAAACTACTCTAATCAGGATTAAGCCTTGTACCCTGGAAACTAGAGGTGATGAGATTACATGATAATCAAAGGTGATTTAGAAGATCAAAGCCTTTTTGAAGGAATAAGATCCCTAATTTTATTCCTTTAAAAGGGGTTATCGTGCTTTAACTTGTATTTGACCTTATTCTCTCTCTGCATGTTGGTAAATACCTAGTGTAAAGACGTGGCTTTGCTGAAGGCATTGATGTTTTTGCAATAAAACTCAATTGGTCCAGGACTTTACCTCCTCCGCTGGAAATGTCACAACAGCCATTTTTTACATAACTGAAACTGTGATGCCTCCTGAATAAATAACATGTCAAATAATGATAATTTCTGATAGTTTTGGAACCCCTTTAGATAAACAGTGAAACAAAGGACTTGGCTACAGGTCCTGTCTTTATCAAACCAATTTGCCTCAGACTCACCCAGCTGCAAAGTGTAGATCTTCGAGTTAAACCATAAAATGCAATCCAAAGGAGAAGCAGGTGGCTACCACTCTGCTGATATTTCATTAGATTGTTGGGGCCAGTTTGGGTTTTTAGATGCAATGCCATCATATTGTCTCCTTGCGAGAAAAAATGAAGCCGTGTTTTCGGAGGCTTGGGTAAGGCTGTTTCCTTCCTCTGGGGCCTGTGGCGTTGCTCGTGCCTCTGCCTTCGTGGGTGCTCCTGCTGTCAGTCCCTCTGCAGCCCCTGGCCCACAACGTAGAGCTCGGGGTGGGAAGCGGATCTGTTGGACTCTTTGATTTCAGGAACGCAAGGGCCGTTCCAAGAGTCGCCTGCTTTTCTAGGGCTCTCCTCCAAGCTGCAGAAGGAAAGATGCTTAAGTTAAGAGGCTAATGAATCATGACTTTTAAAACCAGCGCTGATTAGACCACGTAAACCCACGAAGCACAAATGCTGCACAATACTGTGTCACTCCCTGCCTCCTCCTGTATACACCTTTATATGCACCATCCAGATTTTATTCTTGTGATGCCAAATGCACTGTTCTGTCCCCTCCCAAAACCCTCTTGGGAAGCTAGTGTTTTGTATGTTTAACAGGGGATCAGTGTGAATCTGGGTTCACTTGCAGATAGAGACAGATTTGAATGAAAAGTCTTGTTGCAGACTCCTGGAGAAAAGGTCTTAACTCTGTTATGCATCTGCTTAGCGTGGTTACAGTCTTTTCTGAGTATGCCAGAATGACTGTGGGATGGGTATTCTGGTCGTATAAATCTGTCACTCTGGAGACAGGGGAACTGAGACACAGAAAGTGTAAATGATGTTCCTGAGGTTGTATTGGCAATCTCTAGGGGCACAGGGACTTTATGAATCAAGACTGATTATAGCAGTGGTACTAGTCATCAATATCTCATGCCATGGGCCTTCGTGCTGAAATGTGCCCTGTGTTGCTGTAACTAATTAAAGTGGCTTAAGCTCAACATGGGGAAATATTCCAGAGTTATCTGGGAATCATTACTGTATTTTAAGTACATAAACTGCTAAACTGAATTAGATTTCAACTACAGACAAGCTGTTACTTTCCTATTCTGACTGCTAGGACTTTAATGATTTGAACTGCCGAATGAAGAGGATTGTGATACACGACCAGCCATGAAACTAATCCAGATTCAAATAACCCCCAGCTGCAGAAGGTCTCACTTGGGCTACTTGCTTTGGGCCTGATTCAGTCAACCCAATCCATTCTTGAGCCCTCCTTGAAGAGTATCTTAAAGGCGATAGCATTTAATCTTTTATCTCTGCTCTACCTCTTGGGAGATTAGCAGTCTCAATGAAATATTATTTCATTTAACTGTATACACAGAAGTCCTATTACAGATTAACAAGATTTCTGTGAGCAGAGATGCCAATAACTGCTGATTGCTGTCAAATGACCAAGCTTAGAAACCAGCAAATTTAGCCCAGTCTATCCATCCACAGGCTGTCCGAATGGGAACCGGTTGTACTGACTTGAGCACTGAAACCTGAGCCTGAAACTCTTGTCCAGGTACCCTAAGACTAAACCGAAAAGCTCTAGCTCCAGCCCTAGTTATGGCTAACGATATTTTAAGTCCTGATACTTTCTTAGAGCATGGGATGGGCAGGAGACATGCTCGGGAAAGGAGCACTTTTTGCCTTGTAGGGGAGCAGTGAGGGTGCAGGAGACACGCAAATCTGCGCACAGCACTGACGTTTAATGCCTGGCAATGCTAGCTAGCAAAATGAGTTAGAAGTTGACTTTTTTTGTGTGTGTTTCTGCTAAAATAGGGTGGGTGGGAGAGGGGACTCAGCTGCCTGATGAGGAACACGTTGCTTGTACAGGCTCCTGCCAGATTATCTTTAGCAATCTGCTTCTCAGCAAATGGATGTTTTAATTGGGCATGGAAAAAGTGGAGGGATCTATCCTGGAGTTTGGGAGCATGGGAGAAACTGGCTAACTCACTGATTTTCAAAATGTTTTACCTATAAAAGAGTGATGCTTTTGCGGGTTTGACTCTGTCTCCCCTCCCTCCTGCAACTAGTGCTTGAAGCTGCTAGTAACACACAAAACCCCTACATGGACAAAAAAAAAGCATTGTTATATTTGGAGAGGAGAGGTAGAGCAAGGGAAGGAATGCAGGAAAGGAGATTGACAGCTGGGTGGGAATAGCTTGTGAATTTGAGACCAGATGCAAACATGGCCAGAATGAGCAGGTTTAGGTATACAACATCTGGTTTAGGGAGACATTTTGAAATTTCCCTCTGTCAGCTAAATGAATTGCAAAGCAGAGGAAGCCCTGGATGTTTAATGAACTTGAAGGGGAAAGATGGATCAGAGTGTGGTGCTTTGTCTGTTATGGCATCTGCTATAAGAGCAGGGGTCAGCATCTGTGCACAGGGATGTGGTGCTCACAGCTGTGGTGACTGCTCCAGTCCTCAGTGGAAGATGACCAGCAGTGATGTGAGGGGCTCTCAGAACTTTGGCCACATGCTGATTCCTAAAATGGTCCTTCTTTGGCCATCGGCACATTTGCTGTGGTATTTGTATTAGGCCATTCAATGCAAGGTCTGTAAAAATTTACTGAAGGCAGCTTATTTTAAGCGTAAGAAAACACACAGTAGCGTATTGCATCTTAAATCAGTGCGTGTGGTAATTAATGGGCTAAATTTCCCTTTTGCTTATATTGATATAAATTTGGACTAACTCAGTAGGACTACTTTTGATGTCCATTTGTATAAATGGTAAGCTGAATTTGGCTCAGGATACATATAGTTCTTCCAAAATGCTGTATATCATAACATTAGGATATATAATTTTTTTCATGAAGGGGATGATTTTATTTAGTTATTTTTTTATATTACTCTCTATGTTCTGACAGACTACAATAGAAAGATAATACACCCCATTGAAGCATAAATTAGCTAACAATTTATAATAGACTGTTTTTAAAATTGATCCATAAAGCTGCCAAGGGCTTTTGTCTTGCAAGGTTTGACATAAAGCCTCTTTTGAAAACATTTATTTCTGCTAGCAGGCACTGGAGTAGACAACGCTGACTTCACACAGTACATAACAACAACAGAAAACCCAGCAACAGTGTACAGGACTTTCAGGAAATCTTCAAATGTCAGAATATAATGCAATATTAGAACTGGGAATGCAAAACGGTTTGCATTTCCCACTGTTTTTTGCATGTTTTGTTCAGCACATTCCTCTACTGTCAGCGTGGGAAACTTGGTCCTTATTCTGTGTTTGGGGACTTCAGTATCCACGACTGTCCCTGTACTCGCAATGCATTGAGTGCTTGTGTGATTTTAACTCCTGCTAGGATTAGTCTTGCAATCCCTACTCATGGGGATGATTCATGTGATTTCAGCTGTTCTGTGGCAAGAGTAAAAGTACTCCTCACATGAGGAAAGGTTACCTGAGAAGGGTCTTAATCCTCTTGCGTAGCGTAGAGCTTAATAGACTTAAACATCCTAAGATGCTAAGAAACTAGAATAACACCACTTTGTAATTCTAGGCTGTTACACTGATCTTTGTGTATTCCTAAATACCCATTCCTGTTTTCTGGCTGGTTTTGTGATTTCTTTTTTTTTATAAGTGGTAGAGAAAATTTAAAGCTAAGCCCAGATTTTTTAACAATGGCCATCAATGATTTTGCAGACTTGGAATTGGTCTATGTTGATGCTTCAATTTATTTAAACTGACTTTTTCAGAGCAATGAATCTCCAGTAGCCATGGGAGGTTTTTCCACTTTGAAAACTGGGACCCGTCAGACTTGAAATCAGCATCCAGACCTGAAAGCCTACACAAGAAGCTCAAAATTTCAAGCTATAATTACGTCCATACAGATCTTTGCCTACACATTATCTGTCTGCCATTCTTGCCAGCTGATTTGAAACATTCTAATACAGATTTCAGCTGAACAGTTTACTGGCTTAAAGGCTGATTTTAGGAACGATACCCTTCCTCTCGGTCCAAGCCTACCTTCTCATGGTTATTTAAAGATATTTATAACCTGAGGGTTACTTCAGATCTTTTAGGAATTGAATGCGGATGTCTTTAGCCCCCATGCAAATAAGGGGAGTTCTGTGCCATGAAACCAACACTGAATTTTCCCTGGGGTGCCTGTCACAGCAGATGTGTAAGTCTAAGGCTTGAGCAAGCCATGGAAAATTAACTCTTCCCTTTACTCAAATTGGTAGTCTACTGAAATCTGGGGCAATATAATAGAAGAGAAGAGAATAATTTCAGTGAAGGGATCCACAAGAATCATCTAGTTCAACTACAGTGCTAACTTTGTCCAGCCACCTGTTCTGTACATGAACAGGCCACTTTTCTGGGAAATCTCTAACGACATTAAATTCCCATCTGGAGTTTAGAAAGCTGACGCAGTGTTATACTTCTGCTTTCTCAGCCTAAAGTGGAAGGTTTCTTACCTTGCTTGGTTAAGCGCAGGTTCGCTGCCAGCTGTTACGGGAGCTGGAAGACGAAACTGGACCCCTGGTCGGCGGTCAGAGAAACTTCTCCTCACGAAAGGCTGAGGATTGGCAGCACTCAGGGACAGCTTTCTAGTCCGGTCTCCAGGCTGCCGGAAAAGCAGACTGCTCTTTTGGGAAATCTGTGAAGTTTCAGTCTGGCTGGTCGCCTCCGCAGCGGCTTTGGTGGGTACTGGTGGAGGTCTGGCTTCGAATAAGGAAGAGGTGGCGGGGCAAAATATCGAACGGATATTGCTGCCCCTTTTGGAGGAGGAGAGCTGGTGCTCATCCCCAGCATCCAGCCCAGCTCTTGGCCCCTTGTAGGAGCGGGATGGGGAGGTTGGTGGGGAGGGGGCAGTGGGGAATGGGGGGGGGCTTGCATCTTGGCGGTAGGATGGGGAGCCCGGGAGCCGGTGCGGCGTCAGCGAGCTTTGCCTGTGTCCTGCGGGAGGGCTGAGTGGTTTTCGCTGGGGTGGTGGAGAGGGCAGCTTCTTCTGCAAGGGTGGGCTGGGCACCCTGGGGCTAGAGGGGGGACTGGGTTTTCTCTGCGTGGTGGGTGAGCTCTGTTGTGGGTTGCTAAAAGCCTGCAGAGAGTGTCTGTGGTGTGTTGGGGGGCTGAAAAGCCGTTTCTCAGTTGGTGGAGAAGAAGGAGGAGTTCTCGTTGGGGAGACCCTCCTGGCAAACGCTGAGCCTTTTTCGTTTCTCCTGAGCGAATCGGGAGAACTGTGCTTCTGGTATTGCACTGAAGACGCAGGTGAATTGGGCTCTTTGCTCTCTGAGCTGTTGCTGTGTGGTTTTGAAACCCCACTGGGATTTTGAAGAGGAATAATTTTATGGGTTTGCTTGTACAAATCTGCAGCCTCTTTTCTTTGGGTTGCCAATATCTCCTCTTGGGTAGGGATGTGCACGTTGGTAGGGTTCAGTTCCAGAGAGTACCTGTGCAGTTTCTCGTCCCCTGCTCCAGTATTCCTTAGACCTTTATTAGCAATTGCACTGGGGCCGCTGATATTTTTACTTGGCAATAAGTCAATGGACTGAAGGGAGGCTTTCATTTTTGGGGAAACTTGTGATCTCTTAGTAGCATGAAATTCTGTTTTGGTGGGCTTTTTGGCATCTTCTGAAGAGTTTCGTTCTATTCTTGCAGTTTCTTCAGGCTCAGATAAGTCAAAAGAAGTGTCCATTAACATTTCAGGTGGTGGTGGTGGCAGGCTCTCAATGTCTTCACCAGTCTCTTCCTTTGTGTCCTTCTTGCTTAATTCTGTAGCTGGTGCAGGAGGAAAGGCATTTGGGAAGTCAGAAGAAACTCCATCGGTGTTCAAAGGGTTTGTGTCTTCTACTGGGGAAATACGATGCTTAAGATTTAAAGGTGCCAGGCCTCTCTGAAAGGGAATGGTGGGTGGGATGACTGGAAGTCCAAATTTTCTGATGCACTTTATTGGTCCTAAAGATCTTAAAGGTGCATCTTTTACAAGGTCGTCAGTAGGACTGAACGTTTCGATAAGCTTTTTGACAGTCTGTCGGGGGGCACAGCTGCTGCCACTGAGCGTTTGGGCTCCAGGAGGCTCCTTTTCTTTGCCTCCTGATGTCTCCTGGGTGGGCACAGTAGCTCTTAAAGGCTTCCTGCCTCTTTTTTCATCCAGCTGATGGGCAGGATTTTGATCAACCGTGAACAAAGGGACTTTATCCTGGTTAGGCAGGATGCTGAAATTTTTTGAGAGGCATGCCTTCAGTTTGCTGGAGGACCTAGACATAAGTTGCTCATCCTGCAGATAAGGTGCTGTTCTTGATTTCCAAGGCTCTGGGTTGTCATCTGTATCCTTCTTTCCGTAAAACATTTCCAGCCTTTTGCTGAGCTCTTTTTGAGTTCTCTGAAGCTCTAGGAGGGTCGGGTCCTCTGCCTGGCTCCTGAGGGACTCCTCTGACCTGGACCGTTGCTGTTTCCTGAAGGTTTTCTGGCTGCCCGTTGCTGTACTGGGCCTTGTTGTTAGGACTGCTCTTCCACTCTCATCCTCTATCCATTCTTTACGCCTGGATTTAGCTGGGACAAACTTAATTTTTTCACTGATGGCATCTTTCATCTTCAGAATAATCTCCTCTGTCTCTGCATTCTCTGTCCTCTTGGTGGACTGCCTTTGTGTGTTATCAGCAAGTGCAGGCGAAGATAGGGACCTCCTTGGCAGAACATCCTTCCCCATTTCTGATAAACTTGTGTTGTCATCATCCTCCCCCAGGGTGCTCCCTTCATCGTCATCATCATCATCATCATCATCAGAAGGAAAATCTATTGATTCACAGATTTTGAAATGTTCACCTTCCTGAGTAGAGTCAGACTGGAAGGAGTTATAGGAACGGCTTTTGCTCAAGCTTGCATATTGGGGCATGGTAGAAATGCCTCCTGGTACTGCACCCTGACAAGAAGTCATTTCCCTGCTCTGCACAGATGAATAAAATATATCTTTAAAACGCCTTTCAAGCGCACAGTCATGGGATGCGGCTGTGCCTGGTGACACTGTCCCATCAGGGACGTGCTCCACTGTTCTGGCGTGCTTTTGAGACAGATGTCCATGTGCACAGGAATCACAGCTTGCTTGTCCTCCGTGCTGGCTGAGAGCACTGAACTCTTTGAGGGATTCATTGTCCACGCCAATGCCACTGTCCTCAGAATACAGAGTCCTGTCATCACCTTGGGACAGGGAGGATCCCACCGTTGAGGCTTCAAGCAGCCTCACCGTCTGTAGCAGGCGCTCATCAAAGCTTTGCTTTGCTTTCAGTTTTCCTTCCAAGGTGCTTGCAGCAGACTGCAGGTAGCTGCATGTCTCCTGCAGGGCGTCGGAGGTGAGGGAGGCCAGTGTCCCACTCAGTAACTGCATTTTATTGACTGTGTACTGCAGTAGCTGTTGCAGGAGATCAGGGTGCTCCTTCAAATCACCTTTTTCTGCTGGCCATGCCAGATTCCCACCTACATCTTTGAGAAGATTTTCCCCATCATTGGCAATTTCTTCCAAGAGCTGGTTGATTTCATCAACGCGAAATACCAAAAAGGTTACCATCTGCTGTAGGAAGAGCTGAGTTTGGGTAGCCTGGTTGGCCATGTGAAGTATAGATTCATACTTGGAGAGGTTGGGATTTAAGTAGGCATATGCACTCTGATGAGCCTTAACAAGCACTTCTGGGAAATCTACCTTTTTCTCTGTCTCGCACGGGGCCAAAACAGACTTTTCTTTACTTTTGCTAGGTCGACCTTGCTTTGCCGGCTTATGATTTTTTTGCTTCTTTCCTTTCTTCGGGATTTGCTTTGCTTTGCTTTCATTCTTGTCATCCCAAATGAAAGCTGATGCTTCTGATTCACAGGAGCTTTGCTTTCTGATCTGTATGGCCTCAGTGATGTGTTTTTGAGACTCAATCAGTTCGGACATAACGATTTCAGCATCTGTGGCTGTCCTCTCAATTTTTTTGTCTTCCCTAGAAGTCAGGGGATCTGAATGAGCCTTGGAATATAACTGCAAATGATCATTTTTGTCCTCCTCTGATAGTTTATCCTCCTTTTCTTTCCTCTGGATCTCATATTGGTGGAATTCATCAATATAGTAGCAAGATGAACCTTTAACCAGCAGAGGGATTCCTTTCTCTCCTGGATCAATACGCAAAATACTTTTGGGTTTATTCAAAGACTTAAGACCACTTCTTGCAATAGTATTAGCAATCTCACTGTGAGAAGGTGTGCAGCCCATCTTTTCTCCGTCTTTGGCTTTATTTTTGATTAAAAATCCAGATGAACTAGGGAAAACACAACAAAGAATTAAACTCACTGTTTCGTCCCGAACTGCAGATTGGCCTTTTTCTCATGAGCTTTCCATCACGATCCCAGTTCTGTTGTCAGTTTTCATTGTTGTTTGCCTTGAAATCTCACGTGCTTACTGCCTAGGATCTGCTCTTGAAGTTGTGCACTGCTCCATTGTACGTTCCAACTCAGGGTTTCTTCCTTGATTCAAAAAGGGAGTGTGAAAGCTCTGCTGGATTTAGAGCTAATGGATTAAGAGGACTTGCGTGCCTCACTTCTGTCTTGACAGATGTCCACTACAAATAAGATTTTAAGCTCATTAGAGTAAGCAGGCACCAGCCAGTCAGCACCCGTGTTGTATTTATAAAGGCAGATTTTTTTTTTCTGCACTATATTGGGAGGCAAAAGGACTTCGTACCAGTTCCTCTTTTTTTCCCTTGGTGCAAAAACATAACATACAATTGAATGCAGAGATCCAAAGGAAGAGGCTGTATTTTGAAACCTTTTTGAAGGGAAACTATTTGAACAGGTGCGTAAATGCCACTAGATACTCCTTCACCAAGAGAAAGGTGACCTTGACCGAGTACGTACCCACTGGAGAGTACAAGACACGAAATCAAATGGGTTAGAGATGCCTGTTAGACTTCTGCTTGAAGGGTCTTCAAAATTTTCCCCTACTTGCAAGTGACAAGCTGTTTACTTTTTCCTTCTAAGACTTCCAAACAAGATTTTTATTTTTTTTTTTCTTGCCCACAGGTGACCATTCTTGGAAAGTATTTTTTTCTCTTCTAGATAGCTTCCCAACCTGAAAACCCAAACTGCACAATAACAGTATTTGTAGAACAAGTTTTGCATGTGTTGTTAAGATTGTGTCTGTATCTAGTGGATCTAAATTGTAGAATTTCAGATTAAAAATAATTAAATGAAAATTCACCTTTTCCTTCCTCTGAGTGTCTTGGGATAAAATCTGAAGTCACAAAAGTGACTTGCTTCCCTTTATTTCTTCTTCATTGGCCAAGGCTTAGTTCTCTTAACTCCAAGACTTTATGGGTTAAAACTCTAAGGAAAAAGGCTCACAAATTAAAAATATAGACCCATTTCTGAAAAAAAAAAACCCAATCAAAAAACTCAAACAAAAAACCAAAACAACCTGTTGTTTGAATCACTTCTGAGGTCAGAACAGAATAATACCACTCTGAAAGAGATATTAGAGGAGCCAAAGTAGGAATTGGGTGAAGCAGAAGATACTTATCTTTTCCAAGTATTTATTTACGAAAGGCGGTATGTGGATGGGGGTGATAATAGCAATCACCCCCAATTTCCCTTTTCATTACTCAGACTGGCCTAAATGGATTCGTCTTCTAATTTCCAGATGCAGCTTTTCTACTGAAGGTGGCCATTTCTCAGTGTTGCAAAAGTTACAGACAGCAGCGGCCAACTCTAACGCTGGCTAGAAGCTTACGGGTTCTCTTTAGCAATGTGATTTCTAACTGCATGGTCATGGGTATCTCGTCCGATTCCCAAAAATCTTTGCGTGCTGCCAAGCCTATAAAACATTCTCAAACTTTACAGAACTGCTTACATGATTCATTCCTTGCTGGACTGCCATAGCTGAATATCTGCATGGAAAGTCATTATTCTGTGTAGCCTTATTGTTCAAATCTCTTTTTCTGTTCAACAGGGACAGAAAAAATTACCTTGTTTTACAGGGGACAAGGCATGACAGTGATTCCCAGGAAAATTTTTACGACTCTATATGCTTTCTCTGAAGTAATTTTTCTGGAACACAGAAATTGTACTTAATATACATGATGGCAGGGTCATTTCCCTCAATGCTTTTCTGGAAGGTGTCAGGTAACTACTTCTTGGTTCCACTTCTTGCAAGTCACGTAGTTCACGCTCTGGCTGCTTCTGTGTCTCACCACGATGTGGTTTCTACACAACTGTCCCAGATCTTTTTGCATTCCCTTTTAGGCACATATCTAATGTGTTCAAAGTGGAGAAATGGAGCAGATTTAGGCAGCTGCTTCATCCTAGTGATCCTAATGGGCAGAATGCTATAGCCCTCCACAGTAAGTCAAGGAAAACGCAGTAGATCAAGCAACTAGCCTTGGTGTACCTCTTCTGTTTACAGTGGGAGTTGAGGGATGTCTTTATGTAGCTGTTTAATATTTGTGCTATAAAATGTCTTGTGACTTTACTTCAAAAAGCAGCTCCAACAGTGCCATTGTTCACACTGGGAATTTTGACAATTAACTCCATGCAAGTTGTTTGTTGTATTTGGGAAGTTCTTTTTCTTCACTTTTTCCTTTGATTTTATAGTCACGTCACTTTTTTTTTTTTTTCCTAGTTATTTTCAGGCCGTGCATTAACATCTTACAGGAAATACATGGATGGTTAAAGAAAAGCAAAATCCTGTTTTATGATTATTTATTATGTAGTCATTTATTATTTCAAATATTAATATTAAATCAATATTCAGTTTATTATTAAATAGTGATCCAGGGTCATAGAAAACGTGTTTTAACAAGGCATCTGCTTTATCCTAACTTTAATTGCAGTTTGCATGTATATACAATATGACTATTTAATGTTACATGAAAATTTTGAGCTTCTGTGAGAGAGCAGGAACTTTGACATGCCTGTTTCCAACCACTTATGAAACTCCATTTTCCTCATCAATATTCTTGTTACTAAGTAGTTATACGTTGCTTTGCATGTCTGAGGCACTTCAGAAAAACCCAAATGCTTTACCTCGTGGAAAATGCTAAGGAAAATGCTTTGTCTTATGGTCATGCAACAAAAGAGAAGACAAAATGGGTAACTTAGATAAAAAACAGTGGTGGAAGAGAATACTGATGAGGAGAATGACAAGGAAATATTTTTGATTGTAAGGGGATTAGATGAATTTGTAATCTGTAATTTATGATTGCTATACGTTGATGTCATTCCTAGTGCAGTTACTATAGTAACGTATTTTGGTGTACAATGCTATTGTTTGCAGAACACAAGTTGAAAAGGAAACAGTTGGTTATGTTCAAGTAGCTGCCCCAAGTGTTGTTACCTGTCTACTTGCTGACTCGAGCAATTTTACAAGTGCCCCAGATGAAGACAAAACTCTGTTTGAGGAACAGACCCTAGGAAAGCACCAAACATAAGATAATTAAGGATTAAAGGAGACTTTCCTTTGCATATGGGTTGTGTGTAAATTGCCTCTGCTCTTCCTTTCATATACTTTCCTCCTACTGTTAAAATTGGCAGTATTCTAATTCCGAGGGAGCTGCCTGGTCACGTAGCACTCCTCGAGGGAAGAACTTAAATGCTCAAACCCTGTCAGACATAGTTGGTGCAACAGATGATGAAAACCGAAGGCTAGTCTGAAAGTGGCACTGGAAGCGCCCTAGAAAAGGCAAGAATAAGGCCTGACCCTGGACAGAGATCTGTGCTACTCAGACCCCAGAGGTGTTACCAATGCCGTAACCACAGGATGGATTTTAGGGCTTCATGAAGGAAGAATCAGTTGATTAAAAATTATATGAAATTTCAGTGTGAAACTAGTACCATAAGCTTAAAAATTATGGAAACAAGGAAAAATGATAATGAGGGACTGCTTTTGAGACATTGCGGGCTTTAAAAGTGGAATGCACATAAATGCTTATACCGGGTCTTAAAAATTTAAGGTTTGTATTTGTGGATGACTTCTGGGGAAACTGAATTTCTGCTCACTGAGGAACTACAGAGACCTTGAGTGATAACAACAACTTTAAAGAGCTATTTTACTCTGAAAGAAGAAAAAGCAGGTTTCTTTTGTATCAGCAATTTGAATATAACCAGGGAGCTCTTCATATTGTTGGCCTAGATATCGCTAAATAAATAAGAAATTGCTGGGTTTTATGTCAGCTTCTCCTGCAGAGCTGACGCTGTTCTGGGAGATGGAATAGATTCTCTCCTTTCTGTAATCACTGACAGAAAGATTTACAAAGCTTCATCCTGTTTCCCCTGTGGAAACCTGTTGACAATGGTAAGGAATAGGAATATCATGGTTTGAAGTAAATCTAGTTGCAAAGCATTAAATGAAACCAGTAAGTCTATACATAGCCTTTATTAGTGGTGATGGTGCAAGTGAAAGACAAAATTCATCTTGATTCTGGGTCAAGGATAAACTTTTCAGAACAGGCTGTCTGAAGCTCAACTCGTGCCTTCTCTTTATTTCTAACTTCTAAGTAAATTGCTTCAGACGGATTGCATGAGGCAATAAATATGAACTCAATGCTTTCAAAAAACTGTTTTGTAGAATCAGAGCCCTTTTTTTTTAAACAGCAGCAGGAGAAGAAAAAAAAAATTGTTGAAAACAGGTAGGAAACCAGTTTCCTTCTCCAGCAAAAATACTTTATAAAGGAATTGACAGCAGAAGAAATCTAAGTACAAAATTAAAGCGAGTCAGTTTGGGGTGTTTGCCTGCACAGGGCTGTTGGTACACTCAGATGACCCAAAGGAGTCAAGAAAAATTGTATGACCACTTGAGGTCAGCGATAGTTTTGTGAGATTTACATTTGTCTATTATTTTTGGAATGTGTATTCTGGTCACTTATAGTTCCTCTTTAGTAAGAAATCCACGGGTATTTAAAAGCTTGCTATCTGTTGTAACTAATACATTCACTGCTGGTTTCAATGGTTAAGACAGGGACTGGCAAAAGGTAAGAGTTAGGACGAAGAATTGTGTGACACAGCATAAAGCTTTAAGTATAGATTTCCAGAGTTATACAAATCTAGAAAACTACGAGGGGACAGTCCCATTAGCCCAGGCAATGGTTACAGCAGTTCTCACAAGTGGAAGCAGGTTTGCGGCTGTGGAGCAATTTCAAGGAAAGCAAGTTTCTGTCAGGTGAGGGACTGGCAATTTAACAGGTAGGCAGTGGCTTCTGTCATTTCTAGTGGAAGGTGGTAGTGTTGATTTGGAATCTAGAAGTGAGGTCCAGGTGATTCGTATTCCTGAAAAATATCCCAAGATGCTATAGAAAAGAGTGCAGCTATTTAGCCTCGTGCCTCTTCCAGTTCTCAGTGGGTTCCCTCACCTAAAGCATCTCAGGGTTTCCCTGAAAACTGAGACAAATACAGCATTGCTCCTGGCTTCCTCTCACAGCGTGTCTCAAACCACAACATGTGCACTGATAGCTGCGTGAGACCACATCAAACCCACAGGCAGCCTGGAGTGTGGCAGCTGCTACCTGGCAGTATGGTGTGCTCCGCAGCAGTCCTGGTGCAAGTCCTGACACGTGTGTGTGTAGAGCAGGCATTTACTCGGGAGTGAAGGTGATCTGCTTTCAGTGCCTGGGCACTAACTGGACAGGAGCCCAGTGGCTCTTGATAAAGTGCTACACTCGAGGCTGTGGATCCAGAAGCGGTGGATGTGATATGAGGAGCTGGGAGTTGGCACACCTAGAAGAAACTGGAAAGGGCAATTTACATGGCGGGGCGCTGGCTGATGCTTGGAGGGAGGAAGGGTGGCATGTCCCTTGGGAAATAATGGGCAGGGCTGGAAAGACTGACAATGACTGGTAGCCTTTTTTGTAAGAGGGAAATGTCCTGACTGCGGGTGGATAAACAGGTCTGCTCCAACCAGAAGGACGTTCTGGAACCTGAGATGCTTTGCTAGGTGCTTGCTTTCATTTTCTAGCATGAAAGTATACATGCAGTTTTATCCTCATATTCAACATTACCTTTGAATTCACATACCGTTTTCCATGGTTTATGGCAGATGGCAACCATACCCTCTGTCTCAGCCTTCATTCTGCTGCATTAAACAAGCTATGCACTAGTAACCTCCTAAAATAGACTGTTCTTTTCCTTGACTCTGCTAGCAAATAATCTGTGGACATGCTAGATTAGCTGCCTCTCATTGAAGAATGGTGGTCAGAACCGCATGCAATTTCCCAAGGAGATGGCAGAACCTGCAGGCATGAACACTTTCCTGCCAAAACTCTCCAGTTACACATCCTAAAATAAGTGTTTGCTTTCTATGCCATTGCATCGTATTGGTAATGATGCTTATTGTGTAGCTGTCACCTACAATTGCATCTTTCTCTTCCTCAGTCACTTCCATATGATGATCCCATACATCAATCTTATTAGTTCATTCCTTTTTAACAGCAATTCTCCCCCCGCCCCTCCTTTTTCTTTTTAATCTCATCAGTTTGCTGTTTTTTTCTGACAAAATCATTGAAGGAATCTATGAAACAAAGATTAGTTCCAAGAATGACACCCCAGGATGTCATCGGTAACCTCTCTCAGCCCAGTAATTTCCATTCAACTCAACCGTTTCCCCTTATGCTTGCGCTTTATCTCCATTGAAGTTCTCCTAAATTCTAGTCGTCTTCAGAATTGTTAATAATTTCCATTTCAGGCACTGCACTGAAGTCGATTATTCAGTATCAGCCATAAAACATTTGCTTTGCCCAGAACATCAAGCATCTCAAAAAAGGCAGACATCAACTGCCAATACTAAGGTGACTTTTGACCTCGCTTACATCCACGTGTTTGGTTATACTTCAAACTCTTTTTCTAAAGTACCCTTGAGGTGAAAATAGCGGGCCTGCATTTTCCTAGATTACAATTTTTCTTTGCCTTTTCCGAAGTATGGAATGTTTCTAAGAAATGGAAGAATTATCTTAGCTTTTCTCTAGCCATCTGGTATCATGTTTACTATCACAACTGCAACTCCATGTTCCACTTCTTTCAGTTTTCAAGTCTCTGGGATGTGAGAGCACTTGCAGCTTTTCCCTTTTCCAGTACTTCACTTGAGGTAATTTCCACTTGTCATTCCCATTATTTGTTCTGCCTCCCCCTCCAGTTAATATTATCACTGGAAAAACAACAACAAAAAGATTATAAACATCTTGATAGTGACCCACATTGCGCATAAAAATACAGCACGACTTGTCTGAGTTGTTAGCCAGGTTAAATTCCCCTCAAGTAGCCTGAGCTCAAGCTGTATGAAAATGGGTTTACCACTGCATGGGTTTCTTAGAGATTACCAACCTTTGGATTTAGATCCTTATTAGGTTTACAGCACTGGATAAGCACCCCCGGAAAAGCCTTCTTGAAAATTATTACTTTCGTTCCTCCAATTGGTTACTAAAATAACTGGGAAGTCCAGATTTCTGAGTTCTGTGCTTAAACCTACCGGCGATGATGTGTGACCTTAAGCAAATCCCTTTACGCAGCTGTGAGTGCCTAAACGTTTTATGGCGTCAAGCATTGGTGAATACTTGGCACCCGAAATCCGCAGTTAGGGAGCACTGCGCCGCGTCTCTCTTTGCTCCCCAATCTCTCTCCTCCCGGCCGTGCCTCCTAGCCCCGTTTTTCTTCAGGTGCGCGAGCAGTGTGGAGCACTGGGAATTATTTCCCTGCTCTCCTCCACAGGCCAAAGCTGCCTGACCTGCACTTTAAAGCTTTAATTTCGCTTTATTTCTGAGGGCTGGCGGGGCCCTCACCGCTGGGCCGCGGGTGCTGTGTGGCCGTGGGCAGGTGCAGCGGATTAAGCCGGGCAGATCCGTCCTCTGCGTCGCCCTGGCCGCTTTCCAGGCCTGCCCCCACCCGGGACGAACCCGTCAAGGGGGGGGTGACGGTCAGAAATGTCTCCCGCGGAGGCG